>NC_133348.1:22634679-22934679 GCF_030506205.2 Paramisgurnus dabryanus | reverse complement strand
TAGAGGCGAGTTGAATTTGTTCAACTTGTGCGGAAGACATGTTGGAGGCGAATAGCGCTTGTTTTCATGGCTATCGTGCTCAATTCACATCATTTGCATCGCATGCGCAAGTTTGTGTCAATTTACGTCTTTGCATTGACTTAATCTTCTCGAGAAAAACACTGAATTCGCATTTGGTATGTACGCACTACGCAGCATAATGGGACTTACACACCAATATTGCATTCCTCGCTCTAGATTACTTGCGGGATTTAACTTTGTGCCATGCACCAATTTTGTGCCAAAATTTTTAACTTCCGCGAAAAGTGTTTGCGGCAATCACGCCGCCAGTTCGCATCATTTACATCGCCCTGCGTGAGTTTGTGTCAAATTTGTGTATTTGCATTGAATTGGTATGTTATCTAATCATGCAGATTTGCATTTGGTGTGTACGTCCCCATTAAAGTGCATTAAGATATATGAACAGTTTGGTTCCAAAACGCGATAAATGCCATGTTGAAAAAAATGGTTTTACCCCTAAATCAGTATTGTATCTGGTCAGTATTAAAAAGTAAATTCTTAATTTTACGCAAAATCCGATTTCCGCAATGTTATTCTGTCATCTTTTATCCAGTTTTTCCCAAAACCTGACAAACGCCAGTCGTCCTTCTCTGCTGAATGCAATAAATCCGCTTAACAAATCACAGCGCACCATTCCACACATTGTAAACAACAATGGCAGCGCTGTGAATACACAGAATCCTAGTTTTTCTAATCTGCTTTGTACTTCGTGATCAACAAACAAACAAAAACAAAATAATACTTTTGATAGCAATGATAAACCTGTGGTGGTTTTCTGGAACAGGAATGAAAAGTAAGCCATCAAAATCAAATAATTTACGTGAGAGGCACTCGGGCAAAGGAAAAATGAGCTTCAAGCTTCTGTCATGCTAACACATTGACCCCAGGGGATCTTATGAAAAACTTTTCATTATTTTACTCAAAGTAAACAAAAATCGAGCAGGACCAAAACATTTAACAACTGATCGCTGTCAAAAAAGTTCAGCGACGACATCTCAAGGATTCTTATTGTGGTAAATTACCATTAATGCTTAAGAGTTACAAAGTTACATCAATGTCTCATGATTCAAACAGTTTAAAGGTAAAGATTAAAGGTAAAAAGCTGTTGAAGAATAACCCTCATTCATTCGTTCCTTTTCCTCCAAGTACTTTCACGTCTGCAGAGGCCTTTAATTACGAGTGTTATCTCTTGCATGCATGACTGCGCAAATGGAATTAATGAAGAGAGGAAACGAGGTTTATATACGACTGAAAGAGAAAAAACAACATCTCCTCCCTCAAGGCAACAAAAATAACTTTCTTCAAAAACTGAATGAATTAATGACTTTCTGCTTGACTTTACAATTGCTGGGAACGAATACACACAGGACTTCCTTACAAATATTTATAGATATAGCCTATATGTGTCATCATCTTCATCTTAATTTTTTTTCATCTCAAACTCTCTTTTGGTTAGAATGAAATACAAATGGATTTTTAAATGGATTGTGCATAAATAAACAGTCATCATCCAATTTATCTGTTTTTCTGTGGCTAAACTGGTAGCACAGTGTGTTTGCAACACAAAGATTGTTGAGTCAATTATCATGAAACACGCATATTGATAAAATGTATATCTAGAATGCACTTTTATAGGCCCAAATTATGTAAAATCCACTTTGATAAGGTGTTTGGACACAAATATGTGTTGGCAGTGTGAACACAACAACCCAACAATTAAAAAATCCACCATTTTTTTTTAATCCCCATAGACATGCTGTTTTGAATTTCTTGTTAATGTCACACAAACAAAGTCCCACCCACATCCACTGACCTACGGTTAACTTTACCCAAAAGCTTTTCTTAATGTGTTTGTTAGCAGTTAGCAGTGAAGCTCTAATGCGGATAAAGATACTGTCTCAGAATATATTCACAGGACCCAAATCTAGTTTTAACTGAAAGCAGCTCATTTGCATTTATGTGAAAACAGACTTTTTTGCTCTTACCCAAAAATGCATTATGGAAATGCACAAATGAACAAATGCACAAATGAACAAATGAGCTGAAACTTCACAGACACATCCTAGACACACCTGAGACTTATATTACATCTTGTAAAAATTGGCATAATATTGGCCCTTTAGGGGATAAAAGCACCTGTCAAACATAAAAAATATTATCCAACTTCAGTAATTAACTGCATAAAGTGTATTTTATTGCAACAGATTATAGATGCTCTTCCTTCATAAAAATGTTTACAACAAAGAGTAAACCACTAATATGTAGGCATTTTCCCCACAAATTCTTTAAAATAAACAAAATGTTTTAATGGAAAATTATATTGGCCTTTTGATCAACTAATCCAAAAACAGTCAAGCTTTTTTAGCTGTTGTAAATGTTTTCTTTAATCACAAAAACATTTATCAGACGCACAACAGTACTCAGACTTTGTGCCTTTCCAAAAATATTAGTCAAAAAGTTTTTTAAGTTGAATTAACTCAAAATTTTAAGGCAACCAGGTAACCGGAGAATGCACTTACACTGAGAGAAAGTCAAATAAAATGATAACACAAGTTTAAGTTCTGGCAGGAATAAAACTTCATATAGGAACCATTGTGGGTGCTTCCTCAGCACTTTGTCCTGATAAGGGAGCAGGCAATGCTACTGGCTTTACCCTTTAGAGAAAGGTCATGTTTGAAACCATTTATCAACTTCTGCTGTTCAAAGCGAAGTTCTGCTAGATAAGAGAGTGCATGCACAACTTTCTCTTCTTTACAAATGCAAAGAAACAGTGTCAGAGAGGAAAAACATTTTAAGAATAAAATTTTCAAAAGATTTAGGTACATTTTAGGTAAATAAAAAACTATCTCATAATTTACTCATCCCGATGCCATCCTAGGTTTATATGACACATACATCTATCAATGAAGTAATACAAATGACTACAGTAAGTTAATACTTTATATGAAGAGCTGCAAAGAGATGCAAAACCATCTAACTTTTTGTAACATAAAATGATATCCTAACCCAAACCCCGATTCTAACCCCAACTCCAAGCGACCATGATTTAAAAATAGACAAAACATGGAGAAACCTATATACAGTATTAAATGACATCCTAAAGCAAAACCCAAATTTAACCCTAAACCCAAGCGAAAATGGTTAAAAAAAACAGAAAACAAATAAAAATAAATAAATAAATAAAACAACATGAAAAGATGCGCCATATAAGTGAACGGGAAGGACAGGCGTATCATATGCATGCAAAATTGAAATTTGGCGTATCCATTGCACGGTAATCACACTGTGTGTTATTTGTATGCATTTGGTGAGAATGGGATGGCATATGGTGCAGTCAATTATGGGATCATTTTAATTTGTGGTAATGAACTCAACAGAATTATTTTTAGGTTGTTATATTATGACTTTAGCTAAGCTCATGAGAAATCCATACAGTACATTGGCAGACACCAAGTGGTTAAATCATGATTTATTCAAGATGCACTAAACATTTTGGGTCTATTATAAGTCCTCTATACAGGTCTATAATGGGTAAGACGCCTGTCCTCAATGTAAACTACTTCACTACTGTATTGCTTTCATACAATGATGCCCAATTATAAGAAATAGACTGATGTCTTTCACTGGGTCTCAGCTGGTGTGTGAGGCAAAAGTGATGTCCCATGGGGTATTGGCTTTAATGCATTCACTCTATGTAATGCTAATTGGTGGGTTTTGAGCCATTGCCCACATGACCTGCTTGCATTCAGTAATGGCTGAGGTCAAAGGCCAAAGCACTGAAAACACTGCCAATGGATAAAGAAAGATCCACGGCAACCTTAGCAAGCTTAACCACACCCAACATGCCTAATGACTTATTTTCTTTTGAGAACTGCTTAAAAATCTTACATTGCTTATGGTTGGGGAATGAGACACCCACATACACTCTCAGAAAAATTGTCAAAAAAAAGCTCCCTAGCTATCACTGGGGCAATACTTTTTTCAAAAAGTACACCTTTGCACCTAAATAGTTGGTACATCCAGGGTATTGGTACCAAGAGTGCTTATTAGTACATCAAATTGTATCCAAATTGTAGGGAACTTTTTAATGGGTTCTGTCCCAGTGACAGCTATAGGGACCTTTTCCGAAATGTTTTTCTGTAACTGTATACAACATTAATAAAGTTATTTTTTTACTACAGTCCTTTCAATGTGTAAACACTCAAACAGTTTTGAGCAGAAACTTATATAGCCCCGTTTATGCCAACCACTCATAAATGAATGAATCAGATATTAATAAAATTAAAATCAGAAACAAAACATAAAAGTTGATTAAAAAGAGAGTTAATTCGACCCAACAGTCACATCAGTTGCACAAGCTTGTCTTTTAACGTTTATAGGAGCAGATCAGCCTGAATCCCACTGAAACCAGCTGCAAAGATAAAAGACAATGAGAGCACATGCAGCTGACGTGACAAACAGACAGACACACAGACAGAATTACTGACAAGGTTCGCCAGGGATGATGTACTAGAAGCAGGAAATGCCAAAAATAGAATGAAAGAGATTTATAAACAAGAGAATATCTACATACAGTAGGAAACGAGTACCTAAGAGGGAACTGACAAGTGGAAATGACAGAGACAGAGTCTAATTTCCATGTTATATGTTTAGGCTGTCAAACAGGAAGGAAGGTTTGGATGTCACTGATCTCCCTGTGGGCGGATGTAGAGGGTCCCAGGCGCTCTTATGGCCATACTTCTCATGCAGTACCTGCACTACTCAACTCTTTCTATGCATGACAATTCCTACTTTACATGCAATTGGAACTGAGAGTTGTGACGTACATTGAATTCGGGGAAACAGACATTAAGTATGCTTATAACACTGTAAACAACCCTTTGGGATTTAAACCAATAAATAAACAAGAGATGAATTTAAAGCAGTGTGTGTGTGTGTGTGTGTGTTTAATGCAATAAAGGCAACTGTACATTAAAATAATGCAGATATGCAAATGTATGCATTCATAATTCACCAGTGTTCTTTTGAGCTAAAAATTTACATATTTCTAATAATATATCTGAAATATCCACCCTTACTGTTCTTTGTAGGATGTTATTTTACTGTGCCCAAATCACATAGCCTGGGTGCCAGCCGATCTTAGCCCCGCCCACAACATTTTGAGAACGGGAAGATCAAATTCTGACTAGAATTGAGTATGGCAACGTCAGGCTACAAATCACATTAAGATGTCACTGATTAAAATAACAATTACAGAAACTGTAAGAAAATAATTGTATTCCTATAGATCAGTTGGTAGAGCTCCGTGTTACCAACACCAAGGTCATGGGGTTGATTCCCTATGAACACACATACTTATTAAATACATACCTTAAATGTACTATAAGTTGCTTTGGATAAAAGTGTATGCCAAGTGCATAAATGTCAATGCAATGTAAAAGTAGATATTTGTTAGATTAACAACATTACTGTGTTACTGATTCATTGCTTTTGGACACAGATTATGGGCCCTATTTTAACGATCTAAGCGCATTGTCTAAAGCGCACAGCGCAACGTCTAAATGGGCGTGTCCGAATCCACTTTTGCTAATTTAACGACGGGAAAAATGGTTTTTGCGCCGAGCGCATGGTCGAAAAGGGTAGGTCCTATTGTAATGGGAGTATTTTGGGCGTAACGTGCAGTAAACCAATGAGAGTCACAGCTCTCATCCCCTTTAAAAGCCAGTTGCGCTGGCGTTATGTCTAATCCCTATTTAGATGACGGACTTTGTAAACTGAAAAACTAAGCGGAGGAAGAAGATCCCCAGTTTAATATTAATGTTAAATAATTGTGTTGTTTTTCACTTGTATTGAAATTGTTATTTTTTTATTAAAACCTTTAAAACCCGTTTTCTTTTAGTCATGGAAGTAAAAAGCAGGCTTGTAATTGCTTTAAATGTATGGCTATCCAATATCATCAAAAATAATTTACAAGTATGTAAGATAAGGTTTGTACTCTAAAAATACTTTATTTATAACAAACAGGAGATAAAGAATTTACAAACGGCTCTCCTCATGTTTCAGCACTTTGGACAGCGGTTTTTTTAGCAAAGAGTTTTTTTAAGCATTACTTAAAAATGTTTCTCATTTCACCATATCCACAGGTACAGAGTCATCATATACAATAAATCCGTGAGGTAGCATTAAAAAAAAACATTTAAAAACAGACGCATTTGTTCAAAGCAAAGCATTTATTTACTTACCAGGCTGCAGGTGAAGCAGCTCTTTGTGCCTTCTAACGTCTCATAATCGTTCCTCATTTATGTCCAAGAGACTCAATAATAATCTTTTACATTCAATCCTTTAATATTTCATATTTAAAAGCATTTTTGTGCTGCTGCGCATTCATGTACTTTGTGATAAGCAAACCCGCGTTGTCCTCCCGTTTATAGGCACATTTTACTAATGCGCTCTTTAAATAACATAAAACACATTGCGCCATTGACTTTAGACTTTAGACCAGGTTTTTGTTGGTCAATGGCGTAGTCTATTTTAGTTGCCTCAAAATAGCAACGCGCCAACAATGCGCCTGAACACACCTCGTTTTCAGACCAGAACGCCCATGGGCGCAAAAGGGGGCGCAAATGCATTTGCTATTTAAACAACGCGGCGCTAAACGTGAAAATTAGGGTGGAAACTAGCGAAAGACACTTGCGTCGCGCATTGCGCTGCATTGCGCCGGGTGTAAGATAGAGCCCTATGTCTCCCGAGTGGCCAGATATGCACATGGTGCACCGGTTTCTCTCTCCAAAATCTCTTTCTCCTCTTTTATTCATAACCTGCAGGGACCAAACCACAGGGAACCTCTATGTTCACAGAGAGTAAGGAAAATAATGACAAAGACAAAAGCAAAGAGAGAGATAGATCTACTCTGATGTCTATGGAGATTGGGAAGTTTGCTTTTGTTGTAAGTGATTTAAAAGCTTGCAAATGAACAAACCACAATAAGAGAGGAAAAGAGAGGGACTGGTTGTCATTTGGTTTAAAAGGATGGGAGGGGAAGTCAACGAGCTAAATTTCGCTATGCTGACGGATGTGAGAGTCACAGTTCAAAGCGAATGCATTTATATTTCATGCAGGAAAAAAGAAAGCATTCCAAAGAAATGTCAAATTGTAGCTCACACAGTATTTCAAACAACACCAGGAGTAGATTAAAACAGGCTGTGAAAAAGTTGATATTTTAATACAAATATATATATATATATATATATATATATATATATATATATATATATATATATATATATATTTGTATTAAAATATCTATAAATTTGTTTCATTATATATAGACATTATTTCTAATTTCTTCATTGTGCCATTTACATTAAAGGTGCATTGTGTAACATGTAGAGCTACCGTACACTGTAGCTTCTCATTACGTTTCGAAATTGAGGTTGGTTGCAATTTGCAATCTTAACCACTAGATGCCAATAAAAACTCATATTGTACCTTTAAAATATAGTAATTTATTACTGTAAGTTATTTGAATGACTTTCAATTGCATGGTTTGTATAATGTGAGCATTAGGGGTGGGCGATAAACCGGTAGACAAAATTAACCGGTAGAAATTTGTCAACCGGTAGAGATTTTGGACTATCGTTTCTATCGAGGTTACGTGCCCACGTCACGCTCCTGTGCGTGTGGTCGCGAGAACGTAACGTTTGTACACGTATTTAAGCACTGCAGTTTTAAAACAAGTTATTTTAAGCCATTGAAACACAGACAACAGATCTGTATGCGTGCGTTCTTTCTGTGTGTCAGGAGCGGACAAGTCGCGCAACCGCTGCTCTTTCTGTCTGTGAGGAGCGCGCAAGTCGCGCGACCTCTGCTTATTAAGCTCGTGAGCATTTTTCCCGCTTTATTGGCCTTAAATACACATATGCGTCAAAATTCCTGTCTTTGCAAGCATCATCATAAACACGACCAGTAAGGTCTTAAGAGAAAGTAAACAGCTAAAAGAGAAAGCGCATGTGTAACAGTGTATTGGATCCGGACTTTGGTCTTAAAGGGGAAGTTACCTAATTTTGCTCCTGTCTGTCACTCGTGTTAATCAAACAGCATTGAGAAAAAAATCTCTCACTGCTCCTGATTAAATCACTTTTCTACCTTAAATAAAAATATATATAGGCCTATACATACATGCATAATTATTTATTATCATTCTTATTGGCTGTGTATCTTCAGAGAGCTTGAGTTTTGTTTGTTTTTATCTTCTTTCTATGCTTGTATATGTTTTTTGTGAGAATTATGAACATTTCTATGGTATTAAAGATTTAAACCTTATTAAAACATAAAAAACTCTACCGTGATACATATCGTTATCATGATATAAAATTAATCCTATCGTGATAGAAGATTTTGGTCATATCGCCCACCCCTAGTGAGCATTATAACAAAGTATGTAAATACATACAAATGATATGCATGTTATTAAAGGTCAGGCATGTAATACAACAATCTGTTTTATCCAATACGTTCAGTATCTGCTAATCCACCAAGGGATCCTTGACACCCCAGAGTTACAAAATAAGGTCCTTGGTCTTATAATCCTGTCAAGTATTTTGTAAAAAAAAATAAAACTATATTGGTCCACCTGAGTGGCCTAAGACTTATGAAAGTCAGACAATGCTGACAGAGATGTCACAGTGTCTTATTTCAAAATAATCACAATAACAATGTTTGAGAGTCACTAAGGCCAGAAGCAATAAAGAAATATCTCTATTTTTCTCTATACATGTGTGTCTTCCAGGTCAGTACAGAGTCGTGATTAAGTTAGAGGAAAACTATACAACGTTCAGTCTTCATAAAACCTGTGCTCAGTGCCATAAGCATCCAACACACCATAAAATGGGCAGCAAGGTGGACACCGTTATAAATCCTTATCTTATGGGGTCTATTTTACACAGCATTGCACACTTTTAAAATAGCCGTGTGTGTATTTTTCAGCTACAGTATATAATACAGTATTTTCCCCTCAGTATGCATCAATGTCAAAGTGTGCAGGCAACAGAGGAGGTGACTCAAATAATTTGGATTAGAAAGTAGTCGACAACACAACAAAACAAATATTATGAAATGTGTGTGCATTACTTGACACATCATGGATCCAGGGCTTCTGTTTAGCCTCCCATGAGTTCATGTTACTGTATACTTCTTGATCTTGTGCTTGCTGTATATTTTGTTATGCTTTATAATATCTGTCTTATCTGTATTTCCTTATTTCTTGTTTGTAAAGTCCCCTTGAGTTTGTAAATAGATGCAATATAAAACTATTATTACTATTATTGAGATCCATACTGGTAGCCTGGGAGGTAATAGCAAAAAACAGGTGAAAGTCATCAAACTTGTGGAAGTGAATGGACATCATCCCTTTCAGTCTTGTCTGAATTCACTTGAAAAAGTCATGATCTGTAAATTAATCATTTTGTGTAAAACAAGGTATAGAAAGCAGGCGATTTTTTTGTTGTTAGTCTAAAGTAAAACGGTGCTTTATTACCTCTTAACCTAGAAACTAACCTAGAAACACAAATTATGCTGACCTAAGAAGCAGAAACTCACATCACTGTTTGGTAACCGAGAAAGGCAGTATCATTTAACTCTTTCGCCGCAATTGACAAGTTAACTCATCAATTAATAAAAACGCTTCCCTGCCAATGACAAGTATTTCCGGCTTTTCACAATACCGCTATTTTCCACCAGGTGGTGCTCTTCCACAACTTATAAAACCCAGAAGTATCGCCCTGCTGTATGTCCGTGTATGTTTGAGGATCGCTCTGTATCTGATCTCTATCAAAAGTCCTTCACAAAATTTGAATTATCTCAGCTTTTGCTTAAAATTTTGTGTTTTTGAAGAAACCTACCCCTATTTGAGAGGTGATAAATAGAGAACTAATGAAGGTAGGATGATTTTTGTCTGTTCTTTCATTTGATATATTGTATGTTTATATATTTAAAGAACATTTTCTGGAAGGCATTAAACTTTTGTGAAAATCATGAAAAATGCTGGAGTTGGCTGGGAACTTTTTTATAAACGCTGACGGCGAAAGAGTTAAAAGGGGTACAGATATGTATAAATTTACCTATGAGGTAACATACATATGAGCTAGGCTACTAATATAGACTTTTTATGTACAAGGGTACATTTTGGAAGGCTTTTGTTCCATTTTTGTTCCAGCTTTTGTTCCATTTTTCTGAAACTGTAGGACATAATTTCCCACCCACTTTGTCTGTGTGTACCGTAACAATCTGCGCAAGTGTTCACCTCATTCACTTTTGATAAAGCCCTTCGAATGTTCATGTCCTTTGGTAGGAGCCAACACACTTGTGTGTGTGATCGATGTACTGACATTCTTCCTGTGATTAGATCTACCAAAGTGCAAAATGTTTTCCTCACTTCAACATTGACTGATACAACGACATTTAAACTGAGATTGAGAATATCTGGTGTATTGATCTCATATCACGCAGTAGCAGCCATTATGGTGTTTAATGTTGTGCACAAAAAAATCAACACTTTATCGATGAAGAAAAAAATTTATACTGTACTGTATATAGAGCATGAGTTTATTCTACACAGAAATCAATATCTTTATTTTTAGAGGAGCATTTCCTGATGTCAGAGAGAGCACAGTTAAAGGTGCATTGTGTAACTTTTATGCTGCGTTCACACCAGCCAGGGTAGAGGCTTCAAGCGTTAGTGATTTCAATGTTAAGTCAATGTAAAGACTCGTTGAAGCGCGTCTGGAGGTCTCGCGGCACTCATGAGGTGTTTAGCCTTCTTTCATTGAAGTCGCCATTTTGCACTGCTATGCATCTACAGTAGCCCTAAATGGACAAACTGTTTTATAGAGCGTGTTTTGTCATTATGTTTTCTCAGATGATGACGTGTTTGTCCTGTTCCAGCTACCGCAGCTTCTCTATGCCTTTCGAAAGGGAGAGGCGAGCTGTGGACAGAGCGGCTGATTGCAATTCACAATCTCACCACTAGAGGCCACTAAAAATCTACACACTGGACATTTTAGCTCTTGCTCAACACAAAACCTGTTATTTTATCAACCACTGGTTTAAAACTGCGATGTGCCTCTACCACTGAGCAACTAGCATGACCTTTAAAATAGTCTGTAGAAGGCTATTTTAATTACACAATTGTGATATGTCTGTCTCTGGACATGGGTCCTCCTGACTCAGGGGAGTAGTTTTGGGGGGATGGGGTTGAGGTAAACTACCAATTCATCAAAACTAGCCCTTACAACCCCTCAATATTTCTACACAATATGAAAACAATGTACATGCACATCTTCCAATGTTTAAACCAAATCTGTGCTCTTGTCCTGACTGTAAACACAAAATTCCTGAGACTTCAAGAAAACTATGGCACAGCAGCCAACACGTTTCTCTTTTACCAGGACATAATAGACATTTTTAAGGACTGCCAAGGGGACGTGTGACCTTTATTTCTGGGTAAAATGTCAACAGCTACTGTATATGTCAATTAAAAACAAATCAAACACACACTTAATCTCACATCTACACCAATACTGTTTAATTCTTCACTTAAATACACTATTTACCCTCTCCTGTGGACCAACAAGCAATTTCATAAACCAGCAACTAAACCATGTCCGTCTGAACCTAGGTCATGTCGCTGAAACACAATGCACCGCTACAGCGACAGACATCCATTACAAATCATCAAATCATTAAAAATTAACCCTGAGATTCCCAAGACACATCTGTTGTTTGCATTATTCATCAAGCTAATTTTATCGGTTCTCTGTCAAAAATGCTCTCCCTTAGATGTGACAGGCAACATGGAGGAACACCAGCTGTATTTTGGCCCACAGTTCAAGTGGGAAACTGTAATGTTTTCTCCCCCAGAGTGGCTTCTGAACTTCACATCTCACACGTCAATATGACAGCATGCCAGGCCTCAGGCTCCCGGCTGCCACAAATGCCTGTCACTGCTGATGTGACATGGGCTGTCTCATAATACACTGCCCTCTTTTCCATACAAGAGCACTCAATTGGCCCTCCATACAGAATGACAAGGCTGGAGAGTTAACCAATTGATTAAGGATAAATAAGAGAAGTGTGATGTAGAGTCATTGTGAAAGTTAGGAATACAGTAACTTTAGCGTCACTGGATGTTTTTCCTTATGTTACTATGGCATTTGAAGTAAAACATAGTACAGTAAACACAAATGTACCATTATCTCACTACAGGAACTAGATTATCATATTTGTAGTGAAACTAGGGTAATGCAAAACAACCAATCTGCCAAACAAACACGCTTACTATACTTTTACTATTATATTACTACAGTTATTTTTTACAATGACAGTTTCATTTTTAGGGAAAGGGATAATTTGTATAAGGTAATTTTGTGCACGAACACTATTATGCAAAATGCACTGAAGATTGTTTTTGTCACATTTTAAAATGTGTTAAAGTAGGCTACACAACTAAGTACACAAAATATATTTAACTCCTTAAAAAAAAGCAATATAATGCAAACATTGCTCGCCAATAAAAAATGAAATGTTTAAAGGCATGTTTCTTTAAAAGAGATGTTAATAGACAGTATCGCATTGCTGTACAGTCGCAGTATTCATTAATACTCACTTTCGTGCTTTGAGGTTCCCCATGTGTGCCGCGGGACTCCCGGACTCTTGATCATCGCTCTGCCCGCTGATTTTAACGCATCCATGCCGGATGGTGAGTGAGCAGGTACCTGCTATAGGAATGATGATGAAAGTAGAGAAGCATGCAGTGAGTGTATAACAGACCGAGTAGACACGAGCAGAGACCTCACACAGTCCTGTACAGTAACATTAACCCTTTACTTTCCAGTCTGACAGATCCACGAGGCGCTGCGTTTACATTCGTCTCGGGACTCGTGACGTTTCATGAGGTAAAAATGAGACAGATAAACATGACGCCGACGCTTTACTATACAATTATGTCTTTATTACATTTTATAGTGTTTGTCCTAAAGTAGCCTATGCTAAAAATGCACGTTTTATTATATAGGCATACGTGCTCTATATAATATTATAATTTTTTATAGTGAAAGTACGGTTCTTTGGTGAATTAATTACCATTTGCACACTAATATCTTGGTTAAACTTTGGTTCCTGTTACTGTGCTAAACTATGTATTTCAATAGATACCTCAGTAAAACTATGTTATTTATTTACTGTAGTAAAATCCTAATTTTAAAGGTTTACGTTGCTAGTCAATTATTATAATAAAAGTGTAGAATTAAATACACAAACAATGTTGTTTTTTCCCTAGTACAGTAGGCTATGCAGTAATAGTTTAACTAGGATATTTGCAGTTAAACAGCAGTGACTTATTTTAAGTAACTACTTAGTATTTTTACAGGAGTTGAACTAATATAAAAACCAAGATGACCCTATGTCTCTCTTTATCCTTTATGTTTATCTAAAGATGCAGCCCTGTCAGTCGTCACTCTATGTTTGTGTGAGCTCTAGCGCCCTCTGTCGCTTTTATACTGTTACAAATAAAATGTTAAAAATGAGATTTTTTATAAATTACTGTATAACAAAACATTTTAACACTGATTTAATATTGTTATAACATTATGAAATAAAAAAATGCAGCACTTTTTAATAGCCATTGTTTAATACAAATCTTTTTATTGTTGACTGTATCATTCATTATTCCCAATCTGTCAATTTCAAGTTTATTTTTAAAAACATCTTTACATCATTAAACACTGGGCTATCCATTCTGTTCATTTTGAATAGGGCTAAGGGTTTGAGCAAGAATTTGCTGTTCGTTTTCCTTTCCTTTCCTGTTATTGTACTGTAAGTGAAACACAAGAAAATAAAGTCTAGGTTTATTATGCAACTATGGGCTCTGGCCAGATGAATCTATTAGTCTGTGAAACAGTCCATTTAGATATTTGGCTACAGCCTCTACAGCAAATGAGATACAATGAGGAGATTTATTTAGTTAATGGGCTTTTAAAGCTCTTGATTCATCAAGTACTTATAAACAGGAAGAAAAACAAATGCCTTTTCTTGCAGAAATAAAGACCAAAGGTGAACAGTTTGTGGTTTAGGAGAAAAACAAGATCATTTCGAATAGTTCAACATTCCCAGTGAACTTTTTAAGCAGTCCTTATACTCTGCCTTCTGATAGATCACAACATTTGACCTATGATTATCAAACTCAGGACATACTGTAACAGACCCAAATCCGACAGATTTCGCCTCTATCATGAAAATACAAAAACTTGTTAGGTAAAACAACTTGTAAAAGCCCATTACCCAAGCCCTGTTCCCAATTATCATTAATAACTTACAGCACACTTGTCAAAGTCACTGCAGTTTCCCATGCTGGTAGTCGCATGTCACATCAGGCTACCAACCCTTGCAGTAGAATCCATGCTATTATTCCATTAATAGTGTTTTTAAATAATCCATTCTAGAGATCAGTTAGGGGACGTAAACCATTTGGCCTATAAATAAAGGAGTATAGGTATAAGAAAAGCTAATCAAATAAATTAAACAGACCAGCATACAACTAGCCCATATTTTCTAGAGTAAAAAATTAGTTAGCACTTCTCAAACTCATTGACAAACATGCACTTGGTCATTTCAGGTTATATTATCATTGTTAATCCTTCATGGCATTTTGGCAGCTGCCTTTGACTGTTTCTCTCTCTCTTTTGCTCATCTCTGTTGGCTTCCACATCGCTGACTCTCCGCATTAGCAGGCAGAGGCTGGAAGCACCTAATGGGAGGTGTGTGGTGAAAGTAGTTAATTCCCAGGAGTCTCTCAGACGCTGTCCATCTCAGGAGCTGGCATGGGATCTGGGCCCGAGGCACATTGAGGTTCACAGGGCTGACTGAGTTCTTCTGAAGACAGACTTTTAGTAGACAGTACACTGCTGAGACTTGGCTTTCGTCCTCCCCGTGGCTGAGCCTCGATCTCGACATGAACCTCAATGTTAGTTCCTTCTCTGTAAACAAAAGGGACATAAATAAAAAGTATGGTAAGGGTGGTCTGTGAAATCCAGGCTAAAGTCTCATAATTTAATAATTGAATCAAGTTTCATTTCAATCATTGATCTCACTTTAATTTCAATATATGACATGACCTTACTCAGTCAATATTAAATATATCAATCTGTGATCAATTTTCAGGATATTTTATGTAGAAAACAGTACAACACATAAAATGACTTTAGCTGGTTATTCAAAGTTAAATATTGCAACATTTAACTGCAAAATATGTAGACTCACTAATAATCTCAGCCATGACTACCATACTCAATGTGAATACTACTTATTAAAATAGGCTAAAATATAACTGCACAGAGCAAATCCAATAATAAGTCCAGATAAAATATATACCATTACGTAAATTGCAATGTAAACTACTTTGAACAACTATATTGGAAACATAAAGAATCACAACATTATTTCATTGTAATTCAGATAAAGTGGTCCTGTAGTTCAGTTCAGCATTGTGTTAGCAATGTGAAGGCCATAGGTTTGATCCCATTGTATATACATGCTGATAAAAGGAATGTATAATTATAATTATTTATTAATACAGTTTTATTACATTGTTTTATTTACCAAATTTGCTCACCTCAGAGGAAATGTTTGTGTGCTAGTGAAGGCATGCTCCTCAACAACATCCACTTCATCTGACTGGACATCCTGCTCAGTGCTGTCAATATGTCTTTCATTGGGTGGTTCACTTGAGTCCTTTGCTCCTGACCGGACCATACTGGTGCTGGGAAGTGGCAAAACTTCCTCCACATTCACAGTCACTTCCTGTATGCTTCCATCAGTTAGAGCCGGATTGGACGGGCCGGTCCAATGGTCACTGACTACATGAGAAAATAGAAGATCTTCAAGAGAAGTTTAAATGTCATCAGATCAGGCCAAAACTGAGAGGTTAATATTACAATACTAATCTTCTGCATGCACCATTATGGCTACAATATCAAAAGTCAATTTAGACGTAAATGTAAGGGTTATGCAACTAAAAAGGTTAGTAGTGTTATAATAAAGCAGAACTAAATCTATATTAACAAACTTGAGTTTTTACATTGTGGGTAATGTTTAGTCATATAATCTGATTCATGAAACAATACCATATTTTAAGGTGGACTTACAATTGGCAAGATCTTCCAGCTGTATATTCCGAACATCAGGAGGTTCATTGTGTGGTCTGCACCAGCCATTCCGACACAAAGACATGGGCACTACCCCATAGACATACGTCAACATAAGAGGCACTCCAACCCCTTGAAATAAAGAAAATTCATTAAGTAGGAGTATGAAAGATAATGCATGCAATATATATTTTTTTATTGAATTATAGTTTATTAATAAATATAACAAAATACTTTTGTATAACAAAAGTCTTGCATTCTTTGTATAGTAAAAAGTTATTAAACAAAACTCAACAAGTGAAACACTATCCCTCATAGAAACGTTATTGTGAATATATGTAAATGTTTATATCTTTAGTTACACATGTATGATTACAAGCATGTATGTAGAAAATTTGCATTTCAATGTGTTTTGATGCAGTTTGAGAAAAATTACAATATGTTTTTCAAAATACTGTAGATAAGTACAGCCCTGTTGCAAATTTGCCCTCTTCCAGTTATACCAAGTGTTCTCAGCCTTTTTTTACTCCAATGCCCCTTATTGTCCACTACATTTAAAACCACCCACTCCTAATCTCTACCAAATAAAATATTCTAGAGCTTGGTATAACTAGGCAAATGTTTATTTGTTAGAAAAACAATTAGAAATATCTTGTTTTAGTTTATTTTAATGCTTGTTTTATCTAATTTTTAATCATTTCAAGTTATCTTGCAGTCCCTTTGGAAGTTTGTTAAGGCCCCCATAGTGGGCCCCAGTCCACTGGTTGAGAAACACTGGCTGTGTCCGAAATAGCCCCAATACCCTCAAATAGTCATTTTTAGTGGTGTCCGAAATCATAGTGTACATTATTAAGTGCACTCTATCAACCCCACAATGCAGTCCATTTTGAGTGAACTACAATCACTAGATACTCCTCACTACTCGACCGAATAATTTCTCTCATCTCGGCAGAAGATGACACCCACACTGCGGCACTTTTAGCGAATTCAAATTCTCCAAATTTCATTCACTCATTCAAATGAACTACATTAGTGAATCAATGTTGTGGGGGCACATATATTATTGGACACAGCCACTGAAACAACGGTGTTAAATGTACACTGCTGGTGAATATATGAGTATCACCAAGTCTGGTGCACATACACAGCGTGCATACTAATTTAATAACGAAATTAGTGACGTTTAGTAAACTTCCGTTTAGGGCTACTGTAGAAAAATGGCGACTTCCATGTATGGGAAAGCGTGGTGTATGTAGAAAGAAACAACTCATTCAGATGTACTGGTGATTTTGCTGTGTTACTGTTGATATGCACATACAGTATATTCTGCTATGAGAGTTCCCTATACAATATTTTTCAACACAGTGTACCTATATGTAGTATTCGTTCTTAAAAAGAGAGCGTTAACATTTTGCACAAGCAAGCACAAACAGACATTTTAATTTTTAACTCAGGAAACTGCAAAAGTAATAAGAAAGTAAAATGTTGGTCAATACAATTACCAATTAAAACAAACAAAAAATAACTAAATCAAAAAGGGAGTAAAACAAAGTCCTTTTAGGGAAGACGCACCAGGCGGCTAAGTTTCTAAACAACAATTAAACCTGACATAATCAGTACTATACTATAAATTTCTTAAGCTCAAATTGCGCTTAAAAACACCTTTATTCCAAGTGCATGCGCACTGGTCGGCAAGTGCCTCATGTGACTGAGTATAGACAGTTTCATGTGAGGCACGTGCGATTACGCGTCTGGTCGGAACTTTACTTCCGGTTTCAGTTTTTGTTTTCAGTTTTTTTTTTGGTCTGATGTTTGCTAAACTGAACTAGTTGCTAAACTTGAACAAATACCAAATGTTTTGGTTTCCTAGGTAATCTACACATTGTTTATTTAGCTTGTTACTTAATTAAACTACTTTAAAAGGACTTTGTTGCTATTTATTCTTAGCGGAGTTTACCGGAAGTTACGTGTTGACCACGAAAGCCACTCGTTTATGTTGTTACTGCTGAAACTGTCTATAGAGCCCCTCCCCGAGAATCGTCAGTCTTTATCGATTGATGATTGGCTCTTTTAACTGAAAGGCGGGACTTCTGTCACCAGAGCGGCCATATTGAGTGTTGAGCATTGTCCCCTACTCATAGTAATATGAGTGCTCAATGTTGTTATATCCAGCATCTTTGGTAAATACACAGATGGAACTAAACAGATGAAACTAAACTAGACACAGGTAAAGCTAAATAAAACAAATTAAAGGTGCTGTGTGTAGATTTTAGCGCCATATAGCGGAGATATCCTAAATTTGCAACCAATGGCTCAAGCCCAGAGTATAGTCTGTTTTTTACGTGCACGTGAATGTTTGCAGACGGTTAAACGCCTTGCAAAGCATAGTTTATTTGACTCGTACCTGTATACAGACGTTCGACACATGCGATTTGCGTCTCCTGGGCTACATAGTACATTCTCATGTACTGTATAAAGTACCCACGGTTATTTTGATGACAAAATTTGTTTGTAAATGTCCATATAGGTGCTATTTTTGAAACATGGCGGTGCAAAATGGCGACTTCCATGTAAGCGGACATGCAGTGTATGTAGATAGAAATGGCTCTTTATACCCACGGAAAACATAGTTAAGTATATTATGTTGCATTTCTGTCAACAATTCCTTCCAAAATTTACACACTGCACCTTTAAGAGACTAATTATAATGACTATCAACTAAATGAGAAGGAAACACAAGAGAACATGAAAGAACAGACAACATGTAATAATGACAGTAATGATATAGCAGTAATGCATGACGGTGTAAATACACAGAGGCATAATGCAAGCAGCAAACACAAGAACAACATGATAATAGAGACAAAGGAGCATAATTCTCCCAGTTACAGAACAGAACAAAGTGGCATTGTTGTTAGAGGCATTACAGGGGACAGGGCCCCACTGTGGCTCTGCTGCGGAGAGGTCAGAACCATACAACAGAAAATGCTATTCAGAGACGAGAAGAAAAGAGAAGAGAGGGAACATAAGATTCGGTTCAGGGGCAAACACAGGGCAGGAACACCGGGCTTCACGCTATTCCATGGTGATCGTTCTGACATTTTAGCAAAAACCAGTTGCTGTAATCTTCCCCTCCCTACTCGAGGTCTCACAGGAGCATCACAGCAGCAGAAGATAGATGAGTCATCAGAGATGATTGGGGAGGTTGCGTGTAAGTGTTCATGAATGAAACAGATGCGTGCAAATGGGGAGGCAAAATGTGTGCATTATAGATGTTAAGCCTGTGCTGTGAGAGGCAGCCTTGTTTAAAGTAGCTTTATTTAATAAGACAAAAACATAAGCTCGTAAACATAAACATAAACACAAGACTTAGGCTACGTTTACACGTGGGCGGCTATTTTCATAAACGGACATTTCAACCTCTCCGGTTTCAAAAATAATATTGTGCACGCATGTCAGCTTTTAGAAAGGTGTTCATTTACAAGTACCAGTGCATATCTGCCGTCAAGAGCCCACGTAAGCCAATCACCGGCCGCGCTAGTGGTGACGCGGACTGGTTCTTCGTGTTGGAGGGAGGAGTTGTTCCAGTAGGTGTCAGATGACATCAAAGTACCGCGAGAGCGATTCTCTACGTGTAATTTCTCAACTCGCTCTCGCGGTACGTTGACATTATGTTGGTTCTTGCAGCGCCGCATGAAGTCGAATACCCATAAAATTGCTGACCTCCGAGCACTAGTCTCTGCTACTCGACATAATGGAGCAGCTGTATATGCAAATACAAACACATGAAACGAGTGTGCACGAACATAAATGTGATCATGGAAGCGTTCAGAGTAGCAGTCACATGTATACATAGGTCACACTTTTGACGTAGGTGCGAGCTCTGGCGTATATTTATATACACAAAGTGTATATAAATATACACTTTGGCCGGAGTTTTTAGAAAGAATCGGTTTCAGAGGCGAAATCTACGTTTACGTGTAAAAAGGGGTGCAAACGAAGGTAAATATTTCAGTTTTTCTAAATAACCATGTACGTGTAAACGTAGCCTTAAAATGAATAACACACATGTACTGCGCACACACGCACTCACACAGAACACAACGGCCCATACAGAAGAATGTATTAACAATGAATTATGAAACTTTAAAGTGACTGATGCAGATTCCTCTGATTCAAACGTCCTCTAAATTAAATATCATGTCATTTTCATTAAGCAGTAGCAAATAGTTTCTTACCTACAGTAATGGCTGCTATGACTGGAGACACAAATACAGACATCATGACCCCACTAGCCACTGTCAAGTAATGCTTACTTCCTGAGATATTGTTTTTCTTACAGCGACCGTGTACCTGAGGGAGAAGACGACATTTAAAGAATGTTTAAATTGCTATTTTTTTTTCATTGAAAGGGAATAGTGACTAAAGCTGTCAGACAGCAGACGACTCCAGGCCGGATGTGCACCGGATCAGCACCAGAGCTGCTGACTTTGGGCGGTTTCGGCTCAGAGTCGTCTCCTGTCTAAAGTCTTTTTGGTTTATCAGAACATCGTTTTATGGTCAGTGTGATTTAATTATTCAACTATTCATCTTGGTAGCTTTTGGAGTCCTCAAGCATAATGACCTCTGCAAACTTTTGCCACAGTGAAAGACATAAACTTACTGTAAGAAAGATTTGAGTAACCTGTTTGTTTGGAGGAGGCAGGTCTGGTTCATTTACATTAATTAACATATATGCATTGGGCAGCAGTTATTTTATTTATTATGAACAGAAGGCACCCAGGGACGTAACCTTGTCTTTAAAAAAAAACAGAGCTATTAAATGTTTACCAGATCCACTGAACCTCAGAGAGGACAGATAAAGCACATCAAGACTGAAAGTAATACATAAATCTGACTGTTAGTAACAATTCTAACAAAAACTCCTACACTTAAAGGAATAACAGTTTTTCAATATTTTGAAAACTTAGACGAATTATTACATAACTATCTTTTCTCAATGCGTGTACAGCGCGTCGTGAATGTGTTAGCATTTAGCCTAGCCCCATTAATTCCTTAGGATCCAAACAGGGATGAATTTAGAAGCAACCAAACACTTCCATGTTTTCCCTTTTTAAAGACTGTTTCCATTCTTTCATAGGCATGTTTGTATCGTCCTGTATGTTCTTTGGCACCCTCTTTTTCCTCTTCCACTGACTATGCCAAGCATTAAGGTTGTTTCCAAGGAATTAGCTCACATGATATGACCAAAGTATGAAAGTCGCTGCTTAATAATTTTACCCAGCAACAATATAGTTGCCCTTAGATTTTCTTGTTTGTGACCTTTAATGTCCATGGCACTCACAGCATGCACTTCCAAGGCACTTAAAACCACTTTAAAGGCACTTACATGAGCTTAATTTTTGATATGTCATTAAACAATTCAGTTTTGCAAGTGGTGCATGCAACATTTAATTGAAACTCAACTTTTACAATTTTGCACTTAAAGGTCCAGTGTTTTTTTTTTTCGGCTTCTAGTGGCGAGATTCCGAATTGCAATCAACTTCAATTTAGAAATGCAAAGAGAAGCTACGGTAGCTGCCACAGGACAAACATGTCTTCGCCTGAGACAACGTAGGGACAAAACGCGCTATGTAGAACAGTTTGTCCATTTAGGGCTACTGTAGAAACATGACAGCGACTTCCATGTAAGGAGACCCACGGTGTATGTAGATAAAAACGGCTCTTTCTAATTAATAAAAACAGTACAGTTTATTATGTAAGTTTTTTTTACACCATTGATAATATAGGTGTGTATTATATTGTATTGTATTAAATTGCATCTCTGTCAAGAGATCCTTCTGAAGGGGGTCGCACACCGAATGCGCAGCTCAACGCCGCGCAGTCTAGGACAACGGGGAGGTATCGTACACCGGAAGTGCACATTAAATAGCGCAAGCTTAGTCAGATAGCGTCTACTTCAAAATGCTAAATATACGTTAGCAGCCAATGTTAATTGTTAATGATTTGGGACAAATATGATGTTATTTAATGTTAAACTATGTGAGTGGCGCTCTGTTGCCTGACAGGGATTTGAGCATTATAATCAATTTGAATCATAGCTGGGCGCCACCTGTCGGCGCCGGTGTGCATATACTCATAGAAAACAATGTGTTTGATTTTTTTTTTTTATGGCGTGGTGCTGAGCTGTGCGCCTGGTGTGCGACCCCCTTGTAAGTCCCACATTGCACCTTTAATGTGTTACTTAATTATGAATTGCTTTCATAATTTACACAATTAAACTCATTTTAAAGTTCAATATTAAAAACAGTCCCCAATCACACATGCAAATCTGGAATCAGAGCCAATGTCCTACAAAGTATGGGATCAAACAGCACTGGTGACTATTTTCTACATGTGTCTCATGTGCACACTAGAGCAACATTAAGATTTGCATACTAACCCCAGACTTAAATAATGGAGGTCTTGTCATGCAGTTGGCTTTAAATACTAAAACGACAGTTTAGATCTTTACCTTGCGGCCCATATATATTGGGATGCCCACTATGATGACAGGTAATGCAATTCCTGCTATTAGTGAGATCACAACTGGAGCCCCAAGCAGCATCCCAACCTGCCACAAAACCTTGCGGGTCTGCGACCATGGCTTCTTTCCCCAGAAAGTGCAGCCTGAGGGACTACAAGTGATAAAAAGACAAGATAATAAAGAGAATATATGAACTAATAAAGACAAATTGGTATCAAAGCTCTTATAGCAGTAAGATTCACAGTTAGATTCAATTCTACATCTGTTTTCAATTTATCTGACACCCAGAAACATCACCATACAGCTGTGCCTCTACCATGATCTCATCCTCGACTATTCTCATCCACTGCCAGGGTAAATTACAATAGCCAGTGTCACTGTTCTGATATATGACACAGCCAGCAATGGACCACATAACAGGGAACTAGATTTAAAGTCATTTAAACATAACACTTAGTGAGATTATGGTAAATTTGTAGTAATAATGGTTTAACAAAAACAATATGGTTACTATAGTAAATCATAGTTAATATTTAAAAGGATTAGATTTGGTAACACGTGTTCCTAGTAGCAGCAGCCAATCAAACCATATAATGTACTGCTTTTTAAAAAAGCTAAAAATGTTACAAATTTTGCTGTATTCTAGCTACAGGTGCGGCCCTTCACAGCAGTCCTAGTTTCTTATGCGGCAAAATTAATTGCCCACCTCTGACATTGAGGTGAATATAAATGTGCCTGAGGTAAATGCGTAAATGTAAACATTCAGATACTGTAAGAACATAAAGAGAAAATTAACAAGAAATTAAATAAGACAGGAGTCATGAACACACACAAACACACACACACACACACACACACACACACACACACACACACACACACATACACACCACAGAGGGACAATGACCAATTGGAAAGAATGTAGAAATTATTCCTCCTTAAAAATGATTTCTTCTTATCAAATCATCTTAATACTGTGTCTTGACGTTATCTGGAAAACAGGGTGTTTATTAAATTAATAATATCTGCTTATGGCAAATGATGGAGGAGGTTGGATTGCATGGAAATATGAGCAGAGATTTGTACAAATTCATTGATTAAAGTCTGTGTTGACTGCTGCACAGGAATGGAAAAATCTATTTTAAATCAGCTTTAGTTCAGTGGTAGTTCACTGAAACTCTGTCTATTTTACATTCTTATACTGAATAATTGCTCCAGTTAAACTTGGACTGAAAGTTTCCAAATATGGTACATTTTTATTAGTGTTTCTGGAAACAACTAGCATACAAACACTGACACAGTGAACACTTGCTTTTCAACTAATGGAGGGATATTTTCAACCCAGTATGGGTCAAAAACCCAACTTGACTTTAAATGTTTAGACTTGACCCAACAATGGGTTAAAAGAACCCAGCATTTTGAGTTAAAACAACCCAGCATAGGTTAAATTACAATCATTTTTAAGCCAACACTGGGTTGGAAAAGCCCTGCATCTTTTTAAAAGTGTCCTCACTATATTTGTTTGCCAAGTTAATGGAATCAAAAGCTAAATAGAGAGTTTGTTTGAAGCAAATAAACAAGATATCCATAACCAAACATAACATTCCACTTTGCATTTGTTCCTAAATTAACTGTGGTTGGTACAGAGGGTTTCTTTCTGTCTAAGTGGGCAGTTCTTGGCCAGAAGAAGCTGCAATGTTGGCCAGACTTTAAGCCATTAGTCAAAGGTCTGGTGATGTAAGACTACTCTTACTGTAACTTAATGACTGCGTGTGGGTACACGTATGCATGCGTACCTGAGGTAGTGCACGTCCGTGATCTCCTGCATACACAGCCAACAGAACTGACAGGCACAGACTGTACAATTCATTCTATTGCAGCTGCCATCATTGGTCTTCATGATATAGGCACCACAGCGGGGACAGGGTTTGATCTCCTCTGCATCTTAAAAAGAGAAACAGAAGAAATTTAGGTATACCAAAGAGAAAATGTGTATTATTTGTACAAATATTTGTACCATACCTCCAGGTTCCTCATTGAATACGTAAAGCGTGGAAACATCATTGGCCCCTAATGTGTGGCGGGCACGCTGACGTCTAGCTTGGTCGCAAGTCTGGTCTGGATGCCACAGTTGTCGGCAGTGGTAGCAAAACTCTGTATCGCAACCTTCCCGACCGCAACTTAGCTTGGGGCATTCGGCACAGCCGTAGGCAATCACTGCATAGCTACAGTAATAAATAAGCAAGATATTAAAAAGAGAGCTTTTATTATTATACACAAAAATAAGAATGTGCATCTCATTCGGTAATAATTTAATTTAAGTGCATTTATGAGGTTATCATAAAATAAGAAATTCAGAATTATTCTAAATAAGGAAGCTCATAACTGCAACTAAACATGAAACTGCACGAATCAGCAACATTTTTGGGTATGGCCAAGTGTGCAATTCTTAGTACCAGTTAAAACCAGTTAGTTATACACAATTAACTCCTTAATACCGACTTAGACAACACAATAACAGTTCCCAGTTTAATAATGCACATTATAAAACAGTTAGTTACAGTTCTTGATTCTGATTGGTCAATAACTGTGTTTTATTTACAACAGAATACAGCTTTGACCGATGCACCCATCAATTCTGTGTATCACTGTGCAGCACCTTTAGCAACCACCCTTAGCAACATAAACATTTGTGAAACAATCTGATTTTCACAGTAGATCAGGGACTGTTTTTTTAGGGATTCTACTTCATGAAAGATGCATTGTTGCATATTTTTTCCCTTTACATAAAGTGCCTGTGACACCTCTTCTGAGGAGTCAAACAAAATATGTCATGCATGTGACTTGTGATGTCAAAATATGTGTTTGATGCATAATGGGAACCTATGTGAATTGTGGGTCATGTCAAAGTGTCTGCTGCATATGCATCGAAAGAGTTAATGATAAAAGAGACGCTCATGTCTCACAAGACACTTACTTAAACCTAAATTTTGATTACACATGAGATTAAGCGAGTATCTAGCAAACGGGAGCGTCTCTTTTATCATAAATCCTTACGAAGCGTCGGTAGCAGGCATGTATTTTGACATGACGCACAATGCACATAGGCTCACATAACGCACAGAGCAAATATTTTGACATGACGATCCAAAAACATGACAATGTTTTGACCAGTTTGGCATTCGGAAAAGAAGTCACGAGCTGCCACTGCTGTAAATACAGATATTAAATGTGTTCTGAGTTTGTCACACCACAGAAAAATGTGTTATTAAACATCCAACCAAATCTGAGTGATGGGGGGCGTCTCTACTGTCAACACTGAAACCACACCCACCCGCTTAACTCTTTCGCCGCCATTGACGAGATATCTCGTCAATTAAGAGAAAACGCTTCCCCGCCAATGACGAGATTTTCTGTCTTTCCGCAATACTGCTATTATCCACCAGGTGCCGCACTTCCGCAACTTATACAACCCGGAAGTAGCGCTTCACGTGAAAGAGAAAGAACTCCGTGTATGTTTTAAAGATCGCTCTGCATCTGATCTCTATTAAAAGTCCTTCGCAAAAATTGAATTATTTCAGCTTTTTGCTCAAAATTGGGTGTTTTTGAAGAAACCTACCCATGTTTGAGAGGTGATTACAAGAGAACTAATGAAGGTAGGATGAAACGTTTTTTTTTTTTTTGAAAGCAGAGGGTCTGTTCTTTCATCTGATATATTGTTTGTTTATATATTTAAAGAAGAAAATTTTCTGGAAGGCATTAAACATTTTTGAAAATCATGAAAAATGCTGGCGCTGGCTGGCAACTTTTTTTTTTAAATGCTGGCAGGGATAGAGTTAAAAGCTGCCAAATACCGCTACAACCTAAATGCTTGCTATCGATTGTGTTAGGGGCGGGATCATGCATGGTGTCATCAAGTGCGCCATCGAGCCACCGTTATATGCGGCGCAAGCCATTGAAATCAATGGGTTTCATAGCACAGCGCAGCGCACACCGCATCCTATGTGAAAGCCGCATTAGGCCCGTCTAAAATCCTGAACTCAAAAATGGTGAAAAACTGTTTAAAGATGCAATTCAGTACATAGTTCACAGTCTTTGTGGCTTGTTTCAGCAATACATTTCTAAAATTTATAATGTGTTTAGAAACTATTTTCAAAATTGACTTTACAGGTACTTTAAAGCAACACTATGTAGTTTCCATGTAAACATTACTTACAGCTCCCCCATGTGGTTGAAAAGCGCAACAGTGCCTGGTATCAGACACTCTTCTGCAGGCAGGGAGAGGGGCGGGGCTGTGTTTCCTACCCTCCACCGCCACTTTCAGAGTGTGCTTGTAGCAGCTAGGAGGTTGCTCAGGTTGCAGCAACAGTACAATTTGTCCAGTTAAAAGTTGTTCTATCACTGAAATAATTTTAGAGACATTATTTAATGTTAAAAAAACTACATAGTGTTGCTTTAATATTTGTATTGTTCAAATAAATGACTCATGAATACATATGATCATTTCGAATGAGAGCAATTGTGCTGCTTGTGCTTATCAATATTTTAAACACATATTTAATATGTAAACATATGCCACCGTCTAGCAGTTACAACTATCAACATTGAATCCAGTGTTGCTCCTCGGTCACAGTAGTAAAGAGAGATGATGCTCTGTGGCCTCATGTGGCGTCACTGCAGGTGATACCTAATACAGCCTTGTTGACAAGACACAGCTAACATCCCGCCAATCAGCCACGGGTTCCCGTCTCAACCATGATCCGGTTACCATGACGAAATTTGACGCTTGCCTCCAGAGCTATACATAATGCACCACAAAGGAGCCTGACTCACTGAACTCCCACCACCTCTGTCATTTTAATGCTGTTTTTAACACGTCACGCTCATTGAATGGGTCACACCATATGCCCTGCTAGAAAATCCAGATAAAACCAGCTGGATTCTCATGATTTAAACTCCTTCCAGATGCTGCACTTTAATAATCCTGAAGACCATGATTAGCGGCTTAACATGTATTTGCCCTACAGGCTGTAAATCTTTAAGTCTCGTGGTAGACCATTGTGGTCAAGCTACAGTAGCAATAGATAGCAGACACCGGCTAAGCTAGTGGGGACAAAATAAACAGCTGACAATATGTCTTATTATACATCTGTGAGGAAAACATGATTTTTTTACTTATTGAGCGATCAATACATCGAGTATCCATAGAAATAGATGTTTAACTGAAGAAACTGAGGGTAGAAAAGTCATAAACTATTGTGATGGCATAAGGATGAGAGTAAATTATGAGAGAATCTGCATATTTGGGTTAAATACTCCTATAAGCAGTAACCTTGTGACTGGCAACAATAGTCAATCAAATGTGGATGATGCCATTAATCTAAAGAAGGATATCCGGGTACACTTATTAGTCACATTAATGCGCCCACCTGCAGTCTGGTGCTGGGCACCAGCGCGTATCCGGGTCAGCAGCCAGAAATCGGCGCAGCTGGAATTCTTCAAAACGGTCCAGCAGCGCTCTGTCATCCAGGATGGCATGGACATCAGGCAGTGCCAGGGCTTCAGGGCACTGCGGGCAGGCGATGCTCACGCGGCTTTCTAAGATCTCGATGCGAAGGTACTGCCGCAAGCAGTCATTGCAAGCACGGTGCTGGCAAGAGGACAGACGAGGAAAGTGGCCATGTGGTTGACTGAGGAGGCAGAGAGGGCACTCGACCAGGTGCTCCAGTAGCTGCTCCTGACTGGAGGAGGATAAGGACAGAACCCCCACTGAGCCACTGCTCCCACACTCAGCACCCTGCCCAACATCTCCCATTCCACCTCCTTCAGATTTTCTGTGATCTCCTCCATCCCTTCTGGCCTCTCCACTGTCGGCCCCCTCACTGCAAGCCCGGTCCTGAAAGGATACATACATATTTTTAATGTGTGCATGGCCGAGTCTGACATGAGATGAGGTAAAGGAGAAAACGGGATGACCTAAGCACTCTGTTTCTTGGCAACAGGAGAATGGAGACACTCGCTAAAACTAATTAATTGAAATACAGGGGGGGGAGGGAATTGAGTGGCCACCTGGTAAAATTAATTATTACACAGATTACAGCCAAATATACATCACTAAAGTTTGTTTGGGAAGATCACAGAGAATGAACTGAAACCCACATACAATTTTCATATGTGAGGGAATAAATGTCATCCTGTCTGTGAAAACCCAGCTATAAAGTCATTTTTGTGATTTACTACATAAAATCTACATCCTATATAATGTAAAGAACATTCTGTGAAAATATAACCTTGATATCTTTAATATTGACTGACTGAGGTAAAACTGAAATCAATGATTGATTAGATTATGAGACTGGATTTGACAGACAGGGTCACAAATGTCCACATCATCTTACTTTTTCCACATGCTCATTGGGTGTCAGGGTGATAGCCACCTCCTCCTTGTTTAAAGTACCAGACGGCTTCTCGGTCTTGGGGTCAGATTTAGGCTTGCGGCTGAAGAAGCTGAGAAAACTGAGAGATTGTGACTGCTGCTTGGGTCTCTTCATTTTATGGAGCTGATGAGCGTCTGTGTGTCTCTTGATGTGTGCGTGTCCCTTTATGGAGTGACACTGAATATCGGCAAAGGGACCATTGTGAAGTAGCAGGAAAGTTTGCAACAGCACTCTGTGATCGGTGTCATTGTTCTCCTCTACATTTACTGTTTCCTTCAGTTGTCCATCTTATACATTTTCATGCGTAAAAAAACACATCACACAAACACAATGAGAAAAATTATTACTATGTGTTTATTGTTACTGTAAACAAATGCACATGCATGCATGCACATAATAGTTTAATTAATTTTTTTAAAACATGATTTATTGAGCTAACATCTCTTTTCCGATTAATACTGCACATACAGTACTAAGGGTGTCACGATTTCGATTTTAAATCGAAATCGATCGAAATTAAGTCACAGCTTCAAACTTCGAATTAAAAAATGGGATCGTCGATGCTGCCACGCCCCCATGTCACGTCCGGTCGGCTTGCCAAGCGAGGGAAAAAAACTCTCAGAGATGCCTTTAAAAACATCTGTCCAGTGGAACGCGATCATATTTTAAACACGAGGGATGCTACAACTCATTGAAATGCATATCATAAACAGGATTAGTACCTTGTGATCTGACTTTGGACAGAGCGCAGCTCTCTGCACGTGCACGAGAGTGAGGGAGGCGCAAAGATGCAGCGGGTTATATTTTAAACAAAAGAGATAGTTTGTCTCAGCTCGCATGAAACGTATTAAACTGAACAAATACATAAGGATTACTACTTTAGTTTATGTTTAGACTTCGGACAGATGCGAGAGCGCGTGCACGTGCACGTGAGACAGAGAGAAGCGCAGCTGCTTATGATGCTGGATATATTTCAGATGCTATGAGTCCAAGACACGCGCATTAAGTCCATGTGCATTAAGTCCATGTGCGTGCAAGAAGGAATTCTCTCTATAAGCTCTCGCGTTAAGTGAAGCACACAAACTCTCATGCGAGTTGTGCAATGTGCATGTTAATGTTAAACTATAATAATAATATTAAATAATGGCATATCATTTTTGTCTTCAAAAAAATATATATGTAAAAATCGAGAATCGGATCGAATCGTGACCTTAGAATCGAAAATGTAATCGAATCGAGGATTTAGAGAATCGTGACACCCCTATACAGTACCTAAAACCAGTGTATATATTTTCAAAACATCTTACATATAAATAGACAAAAATATATAGAGACCGCATTTACCAACTTGCTGGACAATGTATCATGCCGGTGTTAAATTCATGTTGTCATATCTTGGAACTTATTCAAAAAATGACTTTAGTAGCTGGTGGAATAAACATATTCTTAATCTGCACAAAAATAATCACTTTTATGCTAAAGAACTGGCCAGAATGTTCATATGAATGTTTGTGCATGTCTGGAACATTCTGGGCATTAATGGGTTAATTATATAAAATATCAGTCTGCTGCAACTCTCTTATTTCTGAGGTGTAACTGATTCATGAAAAAAGACAGATGTTCCCAAAGGCCCTGATAATTTGCTGGCTTGCAATGTATTCATAAGCAAAGACCGGTGTCCTGCATACCCAATTTCACATAGAGGCAGAGAAAAACAGATACTTCCAGAGTTATTAAGAGCTTTAAAGTAAGAAAGATTGTAAAATGAAATCGCATTTAAGCATGCTAAAACATTACCATTTAGAATTAATCAACAGTCAGATGATAGAAAGATTGGAAGTCAGGGGAAATATTGTCCACTCCATATCCAAAAAACATGAAATTTTTCTATATAGAAGAGTGCATGTTTGAAGGATGGTGTTTCAATTGATAATGCTAACCTTCAAAAGAAACTAGATATATAGCTATATAAAGACTCTGATTGGACTGCCAGATGCCTCACATCAGTTATTACCGAAGAACGTTGTGTTCAAGCTTTTAAAAATGACACTGACACTGCAAAATTCAAAATGTGATCTCAGTGGCCATCTTCTTCATTGTTGTTTGCTATTTATAAAATATTAATGAGAAGTGAGTCAATAATACAAAAAAGTATCTAAAAAATAAACCATGCAAAACAATATTTTTAAGGATTCACAAAAAAATTCTGCTGATGGAAAATATTCAGATCTGGCCTTGCATTGAATCTGACAGCTCCCTTTTTACTATGCAAAAATAAGTGTAGTGTAAAGAAACAATACTTAAGGTTTATATAGTCATTAGAACAATAGAATGACGATTGCAGAGAAACTACGGAAAAAATCAATAAATGGAAAGACCTTTCTTCCCATTATATGACTCCCCCTGTGAATAGCCAACGTAGCCCATAGCATCTTAGCATGTGGTAATGGGTCTTACAGTAAAACAACTACTACATTTCTTACCCTTTCCATTGTTACGAATAAATATCAATAAATTACATTTTAACAGTTATAAAGAGAATACGTATTAAAACCTAGTTTTCATATAAATATGAAGGACAATCAAGAAGTTTTATACAATATTACAAGTAATATTTTGACCTCAAGGCAACAGTATATAAAAAGCTTGAAGACCAATTATTTATTTCAATAACCTTCAACATCAATTTTATAATGCATTGGACTGAGTCTGAACAAAGAAAATGATCCATATCAAATAAAGGCTATAAATAATATAATACAGAATATAAAGGATTATAAAAACTATTGCAGAGCCACTGGGCCTTAATTATGGCAGATCTCAAATGTGTTTAATGGCTTTTTTGACCGTAGAAATAAAAATCCTCTGGCTAAGGTATTTTGGAAAGTCTTTGTTCCCTGGACTGTTCCTGAATGTACACTACACAGCTTTCCTGTTTAAACACAATAAGCAAAGTTTGGCAAAACTTTACAAACCAAAAAACATCACAGGCTAAAGTGTTGTCATAAACAGAATGTTGATGATATCAGTCTCTTTTGGAAGGGGAGAGCCCATTTATCTACAGTACAGTAACTCTCATCAGGAGAGCATCGTGCCAGTACCGTTTTTGACGTTAGATGAGGACACACCTCCACATTTTGGCCAAGAGCACATCAGTGATCGCAGGCTGTTGGAGTTGTAACATTTTCATCAACTGTTACTATAATGAGACAGTAACACGTACATTTAAATCCTATTGACACGACTCCCTTTTGAAACACATGCACCTGCGCTTTAGCTGAGAAGACCTCTCGATTTGGACAGAAATGTGACTGTTTATACTCGCTTTCAATTTCAATTAGTAAAATTGGTTGTCAACAAACATATTTTAATCATTATACTGATGATCCGACCAGGGCATCGCAACACTGCAGGGAGTGGCAAGGTTATTACGTATTGCAACTCAGGCTATATATATATATATATATATACAGCACATTAATGGTTAAATTGAGATTAAAATATCCTTTCATATGAAAATAAACAATCTGAGCAAAAGATAGCGCACAATAAATTAATGAAATCGCTCTCTTACCTCGGCTCAGAGCGTTTTCTTATTGCAGCTCAGCACCATCAATTGGCTCCTCCCATTGAGCGTTCGAGGACGCACTGGCTCCCGTTGCTCCTCCCACTGCTGTAAAACGTCTACCGTTTGCTTGTAGGCGTGTTGGGCTGCATGCAGCGCTGCGCTGACCCATCGGTGTGTGACATCACAGTACCGCGAGAGCGATTCGAAAACATAAGTTGGAGTTTTCTCTCGCGGTACCTTAAAGTCAGGCTGCGCAGAGTCGCATGAAGTAGAACACGCCTTTTCTTTAAGCGTTTTCTGGACAGGAGATGCGCCGTGTGACGCTGGCGAGGAGATCCCCTTGCTTGAACCTCGAGGTTTCCTCCTCAGCACAGTCTGCCTCAGAGGTTGAAATGATTGACCTACTGAGGATGTATCGCAGTGATCTAAAATGACGTAGAAATCACATTTAATTTATTAGGTAAATGTATTTATTAAGTAGTCCGTAAATGATTATGTAATGTATTTATTAAGTAGTCAAATGCACAACTGACAATCTTACTTATTTTCGCAAAACATTGATTGTCTGTCCTAAAACACCGAGTGGTATTTTAGAACAGACAATTCTTTTAAAGTAGACCTTAATACTGCTATTTTAATCATAATACAAATTATGAGATAAATAAGGAATATTTTTATTTACATTATTGTACCTTGTATTGTACATTATTGTTGTATACTGTATTGTACACTAGACTGTAAAAGTGTGGTTAAATTTCAAACACGGACTGATTACAAACCAAAAAATAAAACATAATAAATAATAAAATAAATAAATAACAATAATTGTAACAGCAATTGTTTTGCAAAACTACTAAAAAAAATCTTTAATGTACGTCTTACATGCCTATTTTAGGTTCATTATCGTGCATGCTATTTTGGAACCCCCTAAATATTCCTTATACAGGAAAATACATAAATAGAAAAGGCTCAATGTCCCCGGAAATGCGTAACTGAAGGAAACGGATACACGCAACGTAGCGGAAGAAAAATGTATACAATAGCAATTTACAGATCAATTAAGTTATGAAAAAAAGAGCATTAATTGCCTTTCTTTGTGGTGTATGTGTTATAACATGGCGGATCGTGAGCAGTAGTGCTCCAAGGACCGCTGTCGTTTTACAGGGGCGTGAAGTGTTATTTGACGCGTCAGGCACAAGCAGGTATATTTATGACATCTGCTGAGCTTGACAATATAGCTTCAGTTTAGACATTTACATTTGTGTTATATCGACAGCATAAGCAAACAGGCTGCGTGTAACATTCACATAGCTACATGTAAATACATGTAAAGCGTTAATACGGACATGTATTTGGGCGCACTGTGATTCTAATGTCATTTAAATGCAGTAAATAACGTGTGACTTTATTTTGTCTTGAAGGATACTGTAAGATTAGCCCGTTAGCTCCTGGGATACGCTGTGTACTGTTATATGGCTTAGTGCGTGCCAGCTAAAGCGTGCAGTTTAACGTGTCGTTTCTAACACTCAGAGACTGCTTTGAAGAATGAGTTGATCATTTTAAGGGAATCCAGAGGAGGTTGCAAATATCAAAGGTTGACTGGAAGATGCCAAGAAGAAAACAGCAGAATCCACAGCCTGTGAAATGTAAGTTGATTTTGGATCCCATATTGACAGATTAACTATTTAAACGATGTTTCATTTGACCCAGTTGTTTGTTGTTTTGGTTGATGTTTCTTTACTAACAACTACACGAGTAATTTGCTCCATTTTTAAAAACGATCTAGTCATATATCTAGCCTATATATAGTATCTAACCATACAGGAATGTTGCCAGGCATGTTTCTTACTTGCTATGAGCATATAATGATTGATAAATAGCAGTTGTTTTTTTATTGACATGTGTATTTAACATGGTTTCTAACCTGTGTTTGTGTTACCAGTCTATGTATGCTTTTGCCATGCCTTTGTTTGAAAATATATAAACAATTGAGTTTTGAAAAGGTGTCCTAACTTTATTAGTGCAAAACTATAATATTTAATGATGTAACGTTATTAGTTGTACATCTGTTATATTTTTAATATACAATAGTGCTTCTGGGTGTGTTGATCTGGCTTGCCGGGTGGTTACTGTTCTCTGTCTTGATCAGTTCCAATAAACTGATAACATGGTTAACAAGACATAACGCATACAAATGCGATGTATTAGCTGAAAGGCAAATCTTACTTGCCTAAAATATAACCTAGTACTCCTGTCCTCTCAAAAAGTGGGCGTAATTTGATTTTTATCACAGTAGATGGCAGTAAAATTCCAGTCTGTGACACTAAGAAGTCAGTGATGCATTATAGATGTTTTTGCTCAGCTATGGGTGCTTTTATGTCCTTGGGTTGACCTTTTTTATTAACAAATACACTTTTATGATAAGAAATTTGATTATAAAACAGATTCATTGTAGTTGTATTTGATTTCAGTGGATTCTGAAGATGGTTTAGGCACGGTACGTCCAGCAAACTTTACCTTTGAGAGTGACTTTCTCCTGGGACAAGAACTTGAGTTCTCCGATCCTGACAATGACAAAATCATAGGCCTTGAAAAGTTTTCAGGTGAGTTAGATAAGCTTCCAAGCCCAATAAACCAACTTGTGGAATGTATGTCTGATTATTTTTATTGTTGTTTTGGTTTGTGTTAAGTTCTTAGGTTTGTGTTAAGTCATCATTCTGTCAACAAAAGACTGTTGCTCAGTGTATCACACCATCAGAATACATAATTATTAGGAGTGAATTTAATGCTTTTATGACTACTTTTTTGCTTTTTTCAAAAAGTAAATTCTCTTAAAGCCTTTTCTTCTATAGCTTTTTATCTTTTATAACTTTTTTTCCGTCAGCGTTTAAAAAAAAAAGCTGCCAGCCAGCATTTTTATGATTTTCACAGAAGTTTAATGCCTTTCAGAAAATGTTCTACTTTAAATATATAAACATACAATATATCAAATGAAAGGACAGACCTCTGCTTTCAAACAACAACAAAAAAGTTTCACCATATCTTTATTCGTTCTCTTTTTATTACCTCTCAAATATGGGTAAATTTCTTCAAAAATATGAAATTTTGAACAAAAAGTTGAGATAATTGCATTTTTGTAAATTTTTTAACTTAGTTAGAAATCAGATTCAGAGTGGTAATCAAAACATACATGAAGTTTAATTGTTTTTTGCCTTAGTGGATGCTTCCATGTTTTATAAGTTCTTTAAGAGCGCCACCTGGTGAATAACAGCGGACATATGGATTGACGGGAAACATTTTCTCTTAATTGACGAGATGGCAGGGGAATGGCGTTAAAGTTATCATAAATATTTGTAAGATTCACTTTATTAGGATTTGTCTTGATACAGTCACTGTTACGAAAATTAACCATGGTTTTACTACACTAACCACATTTTATCGATGGTTTTTGTTGCAAAACCATAGTTATTTTGTGGTTACCATGGTTTACAGTTCCAGTGTTGTTTGTTTAGCGGTATCTAGCGGTGAAATTGCGAATTGCAACCAACCTTAATTTCAAAACGCAAAGATAAACTATGGTAGCTGCCATAAGACAAACATGTCGTCTAGGGATGCACCGATAGGATTTTTTTGGGCCGATACCGATTTAAACAGACAACTTCTGGCCGATACCGATATTAAACAATTGTATACAACACTATACAGTTGGTCTATTAGCTAGTTTATTTCTGCATCAAATTATTTTTACTGAACATGGATTGGATCTGATTAACATTCAACTGACCAACATAATAAGAGAGGCACAAATTAAGCTAAAACAAATATAATAAGACAACATGACAACCTTCAAAGGTGGTTTTTGCTATTCAGCATTTATTTTATTAACAACATTAACTCATTTTTTACATATAATGGATTTCTTTATGCAGGTAATTAATAAACAATCGGTATCGGCCTTTCTCGTGCTTTTGCCGATATGCCGATGGTTTCAAATTCATAAAAAATCGGCCGATAAATATCGGCGGCCGATACATCGGTGCATCACTAATGTCGTCTTTTGTGTTTGTGTGTAGGTCCTACGGCATAGCTTCGGCATCATAGGCTACGCAACAGTTTTTAAATATATTTCTGCGTTGTCGTCCACAGTAGCAGTGCAACAGCAAAAAAAGCAGCTTGGCCAGTAAACCCACAAACTAAGTAAAAGCAGCAGCTTTTGTATGATTTGAGAAGACCAGCAGTGATGGAAAGTAAATAGTCAGTGACTTTTGTTGCAGTTTGAGTTAAATATATCACTCCTCAGTTGTCCCATCTTTGTTCTTGCCGTCACAAACGGAAATGCCTATAAAGAAATGTGACGCATATATTTTTTTTAACTGACTGGAGGGTTCTAGTGGACCAAACACAGTCGCATAGAACAGGCGTGTTGTTCAAATTTTGGGGAGGGGCAAGTCAGGCTACACAGAACAACGCACAGCCTACGTGTAGCACCTATGCACAACTATAAATTACACTTAGACTCGTGGTTTTTGTAGATAGTAACCATGTTTTTTTTAACTGTAGTAAAACCATGGTTATTTTTGAAGGGGGTAGAAGTTCATACAACTGTCTTTCCTCAAAGATGGCAGCCATGCTGTTTGAATGAATCCTATATATAAACATCCTTTAATATGTCATTTAAATGAATGCTTGTTTGTTTTGTAAAAAGTATGTTTTTTTGAAATAGCTATTAATAAAAAAATTGCTTTAACTAGTAATCCCAGTGTTGGCGGTGTTAATGGCAGTCATGGGGTGGGGCATATGTTTGAAATATGGACAGTGCAAAGATAGATGCATAGTTTTTTTCCTAAATATTAATATGCAGATCTGTTACATTCTGCCTGTACAGTGTGATCTTTCATATACAGATGGGACACGTGAGCTCACAGTCCTAAAAAATATCTCTCTAGTTTTGGCATTTTCACAGAACACACTATTTGAGATTGGCAGATCAGGAAAAAATACATTGTGCAACCACTTTTATATAAGGGTCATCAAGACAACCATCAAGGACACATTATAATAAGGAATTTAGTTGCCGTCATCATCATCACCATCATCTCTTCTCAGGATCTTTATCATAGTTGTCATCATCATCATCATCATCTCCCCCTCATCATCATCATCATCATCAGAGCCATTATAGTCATCATCATTATCATTAGGCTGGGTAATCATCCACCCGGGGTTTCTGAAACGGCCAATATAAAGGGTCGTTCGGGCTTCAGACACGATAGAGTATGTGCATGAGGACGGAGCTGGAAGGAATTGTTGAGAAAGACAGTGAGCAGAAACACTGCAGCTTTGTGTTTTTTTTTCCTTTATTTTGATCAAAATCTTTTTCCCATTCTGGATCAGTAGGTAAGTAAGAAGACTGTTGAAATTTTGTGCTGAATATATATATTTTTTTGTAACTTTGACGTTTTATGTCTTTGCATTTGTGACCCTGTTTGTGAAATCCAGGCTAACGTCGAAATCTAATGATGAGATTTGAAGCATCAAGTTTGATTTTAATAATAATTAATTCATTTCACATTGCTTTCAGTCTTTAAGTTATTTTTAGATAATTTAATAACTTTATGATTTTATGTATGAAACTGTAAATCACAAAAATGACTTTGGGTTTTTCTAGACTGAGTCACATTTCTTAAAGCCATATTCAGCTATTATTAAAACTGCTATAGTAGTGTTTATGCTTTAAATAATACAGGTATTAAAATAATTTCTAAATTGTTGTTGTATGTTTCTGTTGGATGTGACTGCCTGCACATGATCTCAACCCAGAAAACATAAATGGCTGCATAATCTAATACAGTTTTCTGCTGTGATCCTGTACAGCTGACATCAGCCTGCCTGGTTTTCCCCTTGGAGACGAAGAGAGCTCCCCCTTCAGCCGTCTCAGCATGGAGAGCGACGCCGACGACCTGCGTGCAGCCGAAAGTGAACAGGAGGAGGGGGTTTCTGAGCCTTCATTTCCCTCTTACCTGTCTTGCAGGGGCTGCAGTCAGCTCCTAGAAGACCCTCTGGGACCCAGCATGGACTTGGTGGGTCCCTACTGCATGCGTTGCTGCAAAGGGAGCCTAAACGCCATGGTGGACAGGAAGCTTTGCTCAGACTTAAGCTTGTCAGCGGAGTGTGGAGAAGGAGGGAACGAGAGCGCGGGCGGTGACGATGGTTCGATGAAGCTCCACTCATGCACACTTTGTGGTTTTACATCACGTTATACGAACCACGTTAAGAGGCACATGAAAACGCACAATGGGGAAAAGCCGTACGGCTGTCCGCTCTGCTCTTATGCGTCGGCACAGCTGGTCAACCTGCAGAGGCATTTGCGCATACACACCGGGGAAAAGCCCTATAAGTGCAACCATTGCACATTTGCATGCAGTTCCTTAGGGAACCTTAAGAGGCACCAACGCATGCATACAGCTGTAAGCCCTGGTCAGTGTCCCCCTCATCCAATAAGTGGCAACAGTTTGAATCGCCCAGCAGCACTTACGAGAGATAAAGAAGTGGATGGCGGCCCAAACGAAGGTAGGTGCGCTTTTGGTTTGTCCATGTTAAAGAAAATCAAAGAGAGATTTACAGCAAATGTCCTTCGATTGCAGATGTCGACTCACGTCCTCATTTGGGAAGGGGCGGAAGCTACTTGCCAAGCTTTGAAGGCATCAGGATGGTGCAGCAGTCATCCGCAGAACAGCCTGCTTCCGAACCCCCCATGTTCTTCCCCTTCACCTGCCGACTGTGTGGCATGGCCCTTGATGATGAGGATGGATCCTCAGCCCAAATCTGTGCCAAATGCACACTGGAGATGCTGACTAAGGACACGGCCGGTTGCCCCGCCGAGCGAGGCGACAAGGTCTACACCTGCGCCGCTTGCCCCTTCCTCACCCACTACCCCAACCACCTGGCCCGCCACATGAAGACCCACAGCGGGGAGAAGCCATACAAATGCCCGCAATGTGACTACGCCTCCGCTCACTTTGACAACCTGAAGCGGCACCATCGAGTACACACCGGCGAAAAACCCTATAAGTGCCACCTATGCGACTACGCCTGCGGGAACCTGGCTAACCTCAAGAGGCACCAGCGGGTGCACTCCGGCGCCAAACCTTTTCAGTGCGCCATCTGCAACTACAGCTGCAACCAGAGCATGAACCTGAAGCGGCACATGTTGCGCCATACGGGGGAAAAGCCCCATAAGTGCCAAGAGTGCGGCTACACCACCGGACACTGGGACAATTATAAACGACACCAGAAGAAGCACAGCCTCGCCGCCGACGGATGGGTTAAAGTACAAATGCCTGAAAATGAGGAAGAGGTGGAAGATGAGGAAGAGGTGTAGCCTTACTAGACGAGTGTGATGTTTAAGTACTGTATGAAGACTGTGAGGTTTAATTTTAAAGCAGATGTCCGTAAGTTGTTAATGTAACTGCATAAGCTTTGCTGGTTGTTGTTCTTTTGCCTTGTACCCAGTATTATTTTACAAATTTCTTGAAATATCCTAAAGCTGCTACATAAATGCACAGTTTTAAAGACAGTTATCCGAATGTCTAAATGCCTTTGGAATAAGGCTGTTGTGTTACCCAAACCTCTCTCAGAGCTCTCCGAGCCTGATCTTGGTTTATATATCAGTGCCAAACAGATATTATTGCACCACTGCCATAATAAAGATCCTGTTTTTCATTGCATGCCCACTTACTAGATGTTTACTTTGTTAACTTAAGTTTTTATGCACTGTAAAAAAAATACAAAGTTGGTTCAACTTCGTAAAGTAAGCAACCTGGTTGCCTTAAAATAAAAAAGTAAGTTACCTTTGCCTTAAAATTTTTAGTTAATTCAACAAAAAAAATGTGTCAACTAATATTTTTATGTTGCAACCAGGTAACTTAGTTTTTAAAGGGGACATTTTACAAGACTCTTTAAAGATGTAAAATAAACCTTTGGTGTCCCCAGATTACATAAGTGAAGTTTTAGCTTAAAATATTATATAGATGATTTATTATAGCATGTTTAAATTGCCACTTTGTAGGTGTGAGCAAAAATGTGCTGATCATTGCACTAAATAACAGTGCTGTGGTTGGATGGTGCAGATTAAGGTGCGGTATTATCCCCTTCTGACATCACACAGGGAGCCAAATTTCAATGAGCTATTTTTTCACATGCTTGCAGAAAATGGTTTACCAAAGCTAAGTTACTGGGTTGATCTTTTTCCCATTTTGTAGGTTGATAAAAGCAATGGGGACCCAATTATAGCACTTGAACACAGAAAAAGTCAGATTTTCATGATATGTCCCCTTTAAAGTTGAACCAACAATTCTTTTTTTACAGTGTTTGATGTCCTTATTTTCCATCACAGACTTTCTCAATCAAGTTTGAGAAAATGCCTTTACAGATCAATGTTATTTTATTACATAATGTTTAAAGCTTTGATCATCTTATTTGGTCTGAATAACTAAAGGGGGAAGGAGGGTTTGTGTGTCTTGTTGTTGTTTTTGTGTGTATTTTATTGAATGTGAAATGCCATGTGTCTGAGTTTACTTGAAGCAAAATGGTGCATAGTGGATGTCTGTATTGAAACGTATAGCTTTTATTTTTGTATGTGATCTTATTTTCATCTCTAAGGAATGTTTGGCATGAACTTGTGGCATAGTTATCATGAAGGATTAAAGTGACCGTTAAACTATTATGCAGTTAAACTTTCAGGTTGCCAAAAAAAGACTGAAGTTTAAGATAGAAATTATACAGTACAGTAGGTGTGTGGTGCTTGATTTTTTTTGTAATTATGCAGTGGTTTCATTAATGCCTTAAATATCTTAAAATAAAATATTTTGTGTTGCCATTTGTAGTTGACTGGACTTCCCTGTCTCATTCATTTTCACAAGTGTGTGTATATGAAGTTACTTGTAGCCCAGCAGGATGTGTTAAGATGCTGGGACAGGCAGGGTGTAATCCTCACACTTCTATAATGAGAGCTGTAATCCTCCTCTCACGCTGCTGAGAACAGCACCGGTGAACATGCAAATGAAGACTGAAGCTCCAGGCAGAACTGGGTTGGGTTAGGGCAGTGGTTCTCAACTTTTTTTTTGGTAATACTTTACTTGAAGTGGTGTTCGTAAGACTGACATGACACACAGCAAAATCACCCACCAGTGTTAAATCAACACTGCTGGTGTTTATATGGGGACCACCAGGTCTAGTGTTACTCATATAAACACCAGCAGTGTTAATTTAACACTGGTGATTTTGCTGTGCACCTTCAATCATCACATGACTTGTGCCATGAGCATAAAGGAGATTTTATGCATGTTTATGACAACTGTCATTAAGTGTCATTCGTTTATTATGTCATTATTAATGCAGATGCCTTTGTTTTGACAACTAGACATTAACCAATACATCATAACTGACCATTTTTTACCAGTGATACAAATTGAATTTGTCATTAAAATGTCATTAAGTGCTAATTCTCTGTCATATAGTTTTATAACAGCGTCATGAAGATTTTTCTTGACCTCAACTACAGTGGTACAATATAATTTGTCATTAAAATGTCATTAAGTGTTCATACTACTTTAAATAGTTTTATTACATGAATATTCTTCAGTTCATAATGATTTTTTTGTTTGTTTCCTCCATGTGTTTAATAATAAAATAAAAATGGATTATTGCATTTGGAGACCAATTCACCTAAAATTAAATGAAAACAGTACAATGATGGGTTAAGCCATGCAGTGTTGGGTTCATATAGCTGCAAAAACAGTTAATTACATTAATTGATTAAATGTTTAGTAAATTTCAGAACCCTCTTTGTGAGGAAGAACAAGTTCTGTTAGTTTTTATATGTATTGTGCACATGCATAAAGTTAAGTATAATCTTTTGACGTGTCTGTTGCATTTTGTTAAGGTATTTAAAATTATTTGACAGAGTATTAACACTTAATGACATTTAATTGACAGTTTAATGTTAATCTATAAAGCTAGGTAGTATCTTAAGTTTGATCATTTTTCTGCCATGTTATGTTTGTGACAGATTTATGACAAGTTATGATGTATTGGTTTATGTCAAGTTGTTACAACAAAGACGATCCAAAAATACCATCTTTGCCTTAAAATTTATATAATTGAACAAATGACACTTAATGTCAGTTGTCATAGATTTGCATAAAATCCCCTTTCTTGTTCACAACACGAGTCATGTCATGATAATGAAGGTCTTATGAACACCCCTTCAAGTAAAGTGTTACATTTTAAATTATACAAAGCAGTGCTGTTGGTTGGTAGCTATATTTTTCTAAGATTTGACACACAATTTATGATAAAGTAATGCATGTTATACAAATGTCATAAAACTGCAGCCCCCCGAGGCACAAAAACGTTATTTTTTTTTAAATTTGCAAAGATGTCCAAATTCTTTCACATTGTCACTATGGGGCATTGTTTGTAGAATTTTGGTACTATTTGTCCATTTTGGAATAAGGCTGCAACATAACAAAATGTGGAAAAATATACAAGAAAACACCTCACACCATGAGTGGCATTGTTTGGCACCTACATTTATTGAAACCCAGAAGGCTCTAATTTTCATCCTTTCATTCAACATGTGAGGATTCAAAAATAAAACAAATCATACTGATGAGCTTTATGAGAGATGTACAAGTTTAAGAGAATATACAGTATAACCCTTTAAATTCTCAAAATCACAAATTACAGTCATTAGTTCAAAAATAAATCAGTCCCCCTTAAAGCAGTAGAGCGACCTCTGAATTAAACACACCCTGCACATGGGAGGAAATGTACATGTCTGCAGAATGAAGGATTCGGGTATTTCATTCAATATATGACTAGCAATGCAGTCAAATCCCCAGCATAAATGTGATACAACTATTTTCCAGGCACCACATTATCACAGTCTTCTGAGATGATTGCCACAATGTATTTAGTAAATACAAAATGTATGAGAAAAATGACTGGAATGATGTTTTACAAAATAAAGCATACATAAGACCATCAATGAAATTTAGATTTGTAAACACTTCTTAACAATTTTCTACAATTCTGTAAACCATAATAAATGTTAGTTGTTGATTATATTTGATCTTGGTTGTAATATACTAAAGATAATACAGATTAGTAAATACTTTTTTTTTTAATTGCATGTACATTTAAAAAGTGACATTACCATGAATTTATTTCTTGTGCAAAATGCTTTAGTGAGCTATCATTTTGGCATTTATGAGAAACCTTTTCGATTGTCTGTTGTTCGAACAACAGACAAACACAAAAATGAAATGACAAACCTCTCGCAAACGTTCCCCTGGATGTTTTCCGCACTTAATATCTCAATAAATATCCAGGCCATTCAACCTTTCCTAATACTGTGCAAAATACACGGGTTCGGCTGGTGAGGCGGGCCTACCGAACCGAACAAACGGGCAAGATTCAGGACACATCTTTCAGGCCCCTTGTCCCTGGTGCTACATTGACTTTCATTTGAGAAGGTTTTGATCTGTAAGGCGGTGGAATCAGTGTAAGGCAGAAAAAAGCAGGCCACTATCAGAAGAGTGATTTTTATATACTTACAGCACAGGCGCCATAATGAATATGCAACAGGCATCACGTCAAGTTAGCGGTTGTGTTACATCTTCAGAGCAAACGAGAATCACATAATGACTCTTTCACGCATTAGGTTGGTTAATCGGCAAACGTTGGCACATCGCACATTATAAAGCAAACCGCGTCTTTATTAAATAATATTCTCCATACATTTTAAAAGGGAGTATAAACACAATTAACTGGTATGGATAGGACTCAAATAGACAGTTGCAGTCACAAGCAAAAGGAAATAAGGTGGTTGAAATCGAATTCACGCCTGCATGATGATGAGATACAAGAGGAAAAGCACAGTTTTGTGTCTCTAGTAAGGAAGTACGATTTAATGCAGCCTGTTTGCAGAAAAAAAACCTTCATCACAGCCTACATCTCTTTTTAATGCAATAACTTGGTCTGAGGCAACTTTGTAATCCTGTATTAATTTAAATGTTGACCCCAATTATGTCTTATAGAAACACTTAAAGAGTTTTGAATTCAAGACTAAAGTTTGGCAGCGAAAAGAGTTTATGCATGGCTATTAACAGAGCTGTTATGTTTGAAAAATATGTTTTTTCATAGATGAAAAAATTACGAGAACAGGGCGTCTGCTAAACTACGAAACTAATTGTATCGCTCCTTCCTTCAGTCTATAATGGTGGCTCTATCACAGGTCATCGTCCCCGATTCCTTCAAAGGCGTAGTTTCCATGGAAATCATTGCCGCTGATATCACTCGCTGAGTTGGAAGAACTGAGTCCTCTCAGGGAAACAGATGACAGCTTGGTCTGAACAAAACAAGAGTTCAGGGTAAAACAAACAGTACAGGGCACGGTGTGTTACATTGTAAAGCCGCCTTTTGCTGTACATGGCAAATAATGGACAATAAACCAGAAGTCATTCGTTCCCCATGGAAAGTCACAAAGTGGCTGTGTGGGGTCCCTACCATCAGCAAATCCGAAAACAAAAATTTACTTGTGCGACTACCGCATGCAACATGCTGACCAAAAGTGATGTATTTCAGTGTATTTTAATCAAAACACAGTGTGCGAGGTTAAATTATTATTAATCATTTTTGTTTAACTTTATCAGTAAAATTTTAATCATTTAAAAAACAAGATTGATTACGTAAGGGATAATGTAGAGGCAGCCGGTAGTTATCGGGAAATAAGCCCCGACAGTGTGATCAGGACCCGACGCGAAGCGGAGGGTCTTGTATCACACTGAAGGGGCTTATTTCCCGATAACTACCGGCTGCCTCTACATTATCCCGCTTATTACACGGCTACTTGTCACATAAGAAAAAAAACGGACATGAATATGAATTTGAAACATTTTATTGGCATATTTGTTTTAAATTAAAATTTTTATCCTTCCGCGAAACTTTGCACAGATGCATAAAATAATCGTAATACCTTATTAAGATCCTCTGCTTCATACTTGTCTGTCTCCATTTTTTCTCTTTTAACCAGTCTTTGAGAAGTTTTAATGCCCATTCTGTATTTTTTGTGTGTTGGCTTCGTAGCTGTCATGCTCTATTTTGTCAAGTTCAGTCTCAGTAAGCTGTCTGTGTCTTGTCGTGGTTGTCAAGTGTTTGTCACAAGATGGCGCCAAACAGTAATCTTTATGGATCTTTATTGGCGAGGAGCGATTTTACTCGTACAAGTAGTACCGGGTATGCGTTATTACTTTGGAGCGGTTATTATTTGAAAAGAACGAAACTGCAAATGTCTCAACTGACCAATCAGAATCAAGCATTCCAGAGAGCTGTGTAATAATGATAAGTAATACATTACTAATTTAATATGTATACGGTACTATTTTAATTCTGTCTCCATATGTTTTCTCCAAAAAATAATGTTAGTCTTTGTCATGTATGCATAGCTGTTTATCGTTTCATTCATTTGCATTTATTTATTTATTTATAAAGCATCTTGCGCTGGAATGAGCTTCGCTCCCATGTTATGCTACGTACACACCAAACGCGTAGCATCACATTTCTCGCTCTAGATTACTCGCAGGATTTAACTTTGTGTCATGCAAATTTTTCGCTTGAGTTGAATATTTTCAACTTGCACAAAGGTGTGTTTGAGGCGAATAGCGCACATTTCCGCAGCAATCGCGCCGTCCAATTCTCGTCATGCGCATCGCCCCGCACGAGGATGCGTCTGATCGCGCCTTTGCATTGACTTTGTATGTAATCTACTTGGGCAAATCGTTGAACTCGCGTTTGGTGTGTATGCCCCATTACGATTAAACTGGAACTTCATTACGACTGCCACTAGGGGGAGAATTCCAACAGTCGTGTCCAAAAGTCGTGTAGTGTGGAAAGACAGTGCAAGTCATTCAGCGAGGCCCAAAGGGGCTGCGTGGGGTGCCGACCATCTGCAGATGCATAATTTTCGGATCCAATTTAAGCTTTATATGCGTAAAAAACTACACCGCATGTGACACGCCGACTGGAAGTGATGTATTTTAGTGTATTCCAATCAAAACACTGTGTGCGAGTTGAAATTACTAATACAATTTTATTAGTAACACTTGAATCCTTACTAATAATATTTATACGTATCATTTTTTTTTAGGGCATTTTATGCCTTTATTTGAATAGTTTTGTAGAAGAGAGTTGACAGGAAAGTGTTGGGTGGAGATAGGGGTGCAGGAACAGCCAAGAGACTGGAATCGAACTTGCGTCGCCGTGAGCACACTGGCGCTATATGTCGGCACACTAATCACAAGCCTATCGGCGCCGACATACGTATCATTTTTCATCTCGTCTCGTATGTTCTCTCCAAAAAATATTGGTGGTCTTTGTCATACAGTATGCATAGCTGTTTACGGTTTTATTCATTTGCATTCATTTATTCCACTACAGTGAATATTTGTAGATTGAAAGCTCTTGCGCTGGAATGCGCATCTCTCTTATGTTGTCACTGATTTACGATCAAACTGAAAATTCATCACGACTGCCACTAGGGGGCGAACTCTGAATGTCGTGTACAATGGAAAGGCGGCTTTAGCTTATGTGAAACCAGTTCCAATAATATTACTCACAGAAAGTTTGACGACTTGTTCACGTGGGGGATCAGGAGAATCCTAAAAAACAAAATAGTGCGCAAAATTAAATACCATGTTAACAATCTACAAAAGCACGTCCATGTGTATTGCAAAAGCTTCTTGCCCACCAGTAATGGAGGAGATTTTACAGCCTGCTGACTATCAGATCGATGGACAGTGCCGTTCAGTCGCTTCTTCTGCATCTGCTGGAAACAAAAAACATTCAGCAATGTGCAAAATATTCAACCCCGCTTAAAAAAAAAACAACTCATAAAATGTGAGCTATGCAATAGACAAGAGAGAGAAAGAGAAAAATAGATTCAGTCTGCTATTCTATCATCAAATGACTTTAATATCAGGCATTTAGCAACTATTTAGGTGTCAGGCATTTAGCAACAATTCGATGTTAATTACCATAGCAAACCAGATTCATTTGAAACTCTTACATGATACAAACTTAAACACATACTGAAACATTTCCACAGATATTTGACATGTAGTTGTAGGAGGATAAACACAGATGGGCCGACCTTTTTAATGCTCCCGCCAGATTTCTTCACCATAAGCTCATCTACCATAGATTGAAGACAGATGCTCATCATGATAGCCTGCGAAAAACAAAAGATCTGTTAGTGATTTTAAAAGTGTGGATTGTAAACAGCAGGGACAAAATGATGCAAATATTTAAATTCAAAGAAACTTTATTTAACATATCAACATTGAAAGCAATGAGATCATGCATAAAAATACAAATACAATATCTGTGTTTTTCTCATTTTGTTATCTTCCTTTTCAGTTTATGTCATGGAAAGTTATATAGTTGGGCTTACACCCCTTGATGTTCACTAAAATTAAAACCAGTTGGGTCATGTTGGCAAAGCACTAACCTGTTGACTGGTGATTGTGACCCACTGCAGACGGTCTTTGCTCATCAAGTATTCGAAGGCCAGTTCTAGTTTCACATCGCATTTAGTGGAACTGCTCGGGTTGGTGGTACCGTTCGCCACAGGCACCTGCTACAAAGTCATGGCAGGTTATTACAAACACGATCACCATACTTATTGTCATTTATGTAAATGCAATTACACGTGCCATTTCTAAAATCCCCTACACGGCAATTACAATTAAACCTCAATTACTCATCATTACCTCTTCTAGAAATGTCATCTATATTATAATCACAGCATTTTGAGGCAACACATAAAACGGACAACTTCCCCTCATTCTTCACAGAAACCCTGTCAGTCACATTAATGGGATTACAGTCAGTCATGACATTGCTAAACAGGCCCAGTGTGCTTAACGCCAGGTCACGCCTGCTGGAGACAGCTCGGTTATTCTGGGGCAGAGACCAAGCCAAGACCACTGAAGAGCAACTTCCTCAAAAATGAAACTACAGCTTACACACACAGCTGTTTGCCTGAAAATATGCATGGTTCCTGTTACTCAACCCCTGAGCAAAGGTCATGAGTTTCATCACAGAGAATACAAATACTGGAAAGAACTGTATAAAGTGAATGCATTGTAAGTCACTTTGGATAAACAACACATAATCTAAAAACGTGTTTATATTCTCCTGAGAAAATATTTGGATCTAGTTAGTGTGACATTGGTTTATCGGTCTGCCCTTTAAAAACAATAGACAGAGTAAACATTCCTAGTTTTGGCATGTTTAATATTATATTAAATGGAATAATTTAATTTCGTTTATAATGATAACACATTAATGATTGCAGAAAGCTGTGAATGCATCATTTCACTGAGATACAAGACAGGAATTACTTCATAATTATTTTATTTTTTTTGGCCAGTTTGGTTTCAGTTGAACTTCTCATTTTAGGCACAGAAATAGAGTCAAACCAGACAGGCCTGAAGGTACAGTCATAGTAAGATTCTTACCAGAGAATACAAAAGGGATTTTTTCTATATCCTTTATTTAAGTTTTCATGTGACGTCACGCACTGGAGGGGCAAGAGAGCGCTATCTGCCATCGTCCGCAGGTTACAAAATGAGTGATTTCGTTTGTTTAGTCTAAATACTGAGTAGTTGTTGTGCAATAAAATGCACTAATGGACAAGGAGACATGCCTGGGCTATGTTTCTACAGAATGCTGTTAAAGGTCCCGTTCTTTCTGTGTTTTTAAAGCTTTGAATGTGTTTACAGTGCGCAATATAACATGTGTTCTTGTTTCACATGTAAAAAAAAAACGCATAATTTTTCACACAGTTTACTTATCTGTATAGCGCTGTTTTCACTGTCCTAAAAACGGGCTGATGTCTTCCTTGTTCTATGAAGTCCCTCTTTCAGAAATTCATATCGAGTTCTGATTGTGTAGTTTGTTTAGTGTGTTGTGATTCGATAGCAGCTTAGCTTGCCGTTAGCTTAGCTGGCGGCTGACATTTTCTTGTGGGCGGAGGTTAGTCAAAAAAACTGTTCTACTGACGTCATTAAAGCAGGAAGTAGAGGGCTTTAGTCCAAACGGGCAGTTCACTGTAGGCTATGAAAGGCGAATTCTGTTAAAGAAAATATATCGCCTGGGAGTGAACTTTGAGCTTTATCATTTTACAGGTATTATTTATGCTATAATAGCAACATTACACACTAACTAGGGTTTAAATATAGGATCAGGAAGAATGTGACCTTTAAAGAAAAAAAAACCAGAAAGGAGGAATTTATGAATAGTGTGTCCCCTGTGAGGGCTAAACAATAGCAGCCATCAATATACACTCGTATTTACGGTGACCACTTCAAAAAAGGTAACCTCATGTAAACACCGGATATATTAATCATTGCATTATTAGCAATAAATCATATCTATTATAATAAGGCAATAGGATATAATATTCGTATAAATATAGCCCTGGTGGCAGTGTAAGGAGAAAATTTCCACAAAATAGATGCAAACATCACCAAAGTGGCAGGAATCTGGAATTTTTTGTGATTACAAAATCAGGCCCTGTGTATTGATCACCAAGTGCCCAAAACTTGTAGTTTGTGTTTATATCTTAATTGTTCTTCCGTTGAGAAGTGATTTAAATATTCGTGGCTTGAAACAGACGGAAAATTGACTGGCTGGTGCTGCATCTTTATGGAGAGCCCAATGAAACTGTCGCTTTCTTGCCCTCCAACAGGATATTTTTTCATGTGGGTCAGGTGACTGAAAACTGAAGAGTGCTAAATAATTCGGTATGCCCATATTTATCTATCTATCCATCCATAAATAAAATTGACAACACAAGTTAAAGAGATGTGTCTGTTTTGGAACAACGCATTTAGGGGAGGTTTTCCAGACAGGGATTATCTTAAACCAGGACTACGCCTTAGTTTTATGAGAAAATATAACTAGTTTAAACAAACATGCCTTACTAAAAACATTACTGGTGTGCATTTTGAGGCAAAACAAAGGGCACTGATGTATTTTAAGATATGCCAGTGCAAGTTGTTTTCAGTTTGGACAGCTCATACATTTATGACTAGTCTAATCCATGTCCAGGAAATCGCCTCATTGTGTTATTTTTAACACATCCATATAAAGTGTAGATAAAAACAACATTACGTTTACCCGCCAAGCTCTAATATTTTCCTTAACAATTTACTCGCTTACTTGAGGGACACACTTGTTTTTTTCAACTAAGCCGAGTATGAACACAATATGGGGCGTTTTCCCGAGACAGTGTTTGTCCTAGTCCCAGACTTAAAATATTTTTCATCATCGGGTAAATTTGTGTATGTATGTGAAAGGTTGATATTAACCATTACCTTATATATGATACACAATATAATATGCATCTTGTTAATTAGAATGACGAAGAATGAAAGCTATCATAATGAACTTTTTTATTTCCAGGCCAAATGCTTCTGAGGTTAACACAGGTTTGTGTGGCAACTTCTCAATTTTGTGTTTCAGAACCAGACACAAATAATGTAATGTTGCCCTGGCAAAACTTTACCCAAAGATAACACTGAGGTCATACTGCAATATGATGTAATATGATGCAATAGGAGTACAAAAATGGTCTATGCACAAGAATGCAGAAGTACATTAAACATCCTCCAATCCAGATTTAAAAACTTACAGATGACGTGACCCGCCAGCATCTCATGCGTGTGACTTTGAAGCTGCCCTCTTTCATCTGCTCACTGGGCAGCTTGACATGAAAGTTGAGTTCGTTGTTGCCGGCGCCGACTATGACGTGACAGCCTTTCTCTGGAAAATCTGTGATGCAAGGATCAAACTTGATGTAGCCGTAATATTTCAACGTCTGAGCCAATCTGATAAACTGTCGAACAAAGACACAAACAAAAAGCATAGTCATGTAATGCTTACATTATCCAACAGACACAAAAGACCGTAATACTAATGCATCACCAGCACACTTTCAGGTCTGGGAATGGACTTTAATCTCTTTCACTGCACAGACATGTGGAGGATCAAATAACGTGTGGTGGAGCTCAGACGTACCTCCTTCTTTGAGCCCTTCTCCTGCAGGGATTTGAGCTGTCTGTGCTGATCTTTATTCACCAAGATCCAGCCCCGCTCAATGTCAGACACCGTCTGAGTAGAAACAGAGAGTGAGGGAAAAAACTGTAACTTCACTTTTGGATCATGTCAGTACAGATGCCATATCTTGTGTCATTAGAACTGCTAACAACACAACAATGAGAACTGTTAAACACAATGTGAATTTAAATCCGTTACCTGAGCATATAACAAGTTCAGCCCCACACGGTTGTCCATGACATCGCTGTCATATGCTGTGTCCCAATAGCTGAAATAATGTGAGAGTAATGATGTTATATAAAGTAAATGACATACCAGAATCTCTTTCATAGTGGATCTTTTAAAACCATTAAGCGGTAAAGAGACCAAAAATGATTTGCACTTAATTTGTACTGCATAATCACACAATGTGCTAGAGAAGAGGACAAGAGTTTGTTAAAACTTAAATATACAAATAAACTGGATATACTGCAATGCTAGCTTATAAATGCTAAAGTAACAAAGACTCATCAAAAGCATCAACCATTAAATACACACCCTCAAGTTGTTACAAACCTGTATAATTTTTTTTAAGCAAGAAGCAGAATAACATAAACAATAATAACAGCAACAGTGTTTGTACCACAGTCATTTCACTGTATATGTCACAAATGGGATGTTTTTGTCATTTATCTCTTTTCCTCCTCTATTAGCACAGCAAGATCCATTTCTCATCCCTTTTAGCAGCCAATCAGCACAGCCAGATTTATATCCCCATTGCTGATCTGGTGAACAGGTGCGATCTGGCTGAAGGTTATCTGAAGTAGGTCAACAGGCCTGTGGTTCTCAGGAGGGTAAAAACTGCATACCACCATTCTGTGACCTTTTTTAACATTATATGATGAACAGATATGATAAGAGGTATTATCTCAGCTGAACAGTGCTAAAAAGAAAAATGGACTTGAATTCCTTTATGTTCATTTAAATAATCCCTTGATTCTCTAAAATAATTCCATTGCATAAACCGTGCACTCCAAAGGTCGTCTGATTAAAACTTTGCAGTTAATATACCACTAAACCGCTCAGAACACGATCATTTATAAGCTGTGCATGTTCACTTTCCTGCAGACAAATAGCGATGTTATTGCTTTAAAGCCCTTCTGAGATTCTGTTAAGCACAACAGCACTTTAGAAATAGATTTAAAGGGGCTTGTCAAAGGAATGTCTAAAAACTCCCTATGTGGGAAGTATGAAACCTTGGATTACAAAAACATTAGCATTACTGTGAGCTAGCAGTTCTATCATGCTAATATCTACAACAGGAAGTCTAAATGTCCTTCCTTAGGAAGTTTAGAAGGGCCAAAGACAGAGCCTTGTGGGGTACCTCTTCCTAAAGCAAATATTCAGGCAGAATGACACTTTGGGAGCTGTCTGTTAAAATAAATATACTGATATTATATACTTTGGCAAGGGCTTGTGAAGTTTCTAAGAAAAAATCTATATAAAACATGGCATTTAAAAAAGATTGTATTGCATTATCTGCAGAAACAACGTTTTTAAAGATATTTTGAGAACGTCAAGTTGCAAAATTAAGAATATTGAACAATTTATCTGCTCTGACTGAAACAGGATGCACTGCTAAAATGTATATCTGTCAGAGCAGTACCCTGTTATCGGTAAGCTGAGACATGCAGCCCTATGGTGCTCATGGGAGTTTATGCATACATTTATATCCTTACTTGGCTTTCACTCAGAACAACATAAATACACTTCAGTGCTATATATCTAAATAAATATTGTGTAATTTTATTTAAATATATTCGATCTCTTTACTCTGCTGTTGCAAATTCTAGACTACAGTTACTTCCAAAATTTTGTTTTGTTTTGTCCTTGCGGAACAACCTCTGAGTCTTGTACCTTTTGCGGAGGACGATGTGGTATTCAGGACTGTGCAAGCTGGTGACAGACACGTAGGGCAGCTCAAACTCTTGCAGTTTTCTCACGTCTGTGGCACCACAGGAGGTTAGAGAGATTTCGTTGAGGGAATGAAAGACCAGATGAAATGTATGAGTGTCTTCAGACTCAAGGACATTTGGACAGTAATAACAATGACAACAAACAAAGTAAGACGGGGGAGAGTCCATCTGGCTAAAGCCGCAGAGACCACAAAAAAAAAACTTTTTGCTAAAGAAAAGGAGGGACATAAGGAAGAAATGAAGGAGAGAATAAATTCTGCAGCTGTTAGAAAAGAGGTTTTCTCTAGGCTTGGGACAGGAGGAGAAAAGGTAGTCAGGGATTTAGAAAGAAAGCCACTAGCCTTTTTAGAAACACTAAAAAGAGGAGAATAAAACAAGAAGACTGCATGCCTTCACAACTTTTTCATTCTACTCGTTGTCTTACCATTTCAGTAGTCTGACATTAGACAGCATGTTAAGACAAGAATGATATTATTTGATGGGAGTGTCTTTTTAAGGCAATAAGCCATGAGAGGCAGTGTGTCATAGTAATCTTGTCAAAGGTACAGGGGTTGGATTCAAAGTTTGGGCTCAAAATGCCTTAAAATGCTTTTAGGCTAAAAGAAAAAATAGGTTTGAAGTTCATATGAACCAGTGCAACTAGACAATGTTGCGGTTTAAATTAAATTGTGTTTACATCCGCACTAACAAGCTTCACAAAATGCATGACATTAAAAAAATACTGTTTACATTTCCCAGAACGTAAACATCTATAGACCCATTGTTTAATGTCAATATTACCAGCACTGAAATGCACGACTACACACGTGACTTTCTACACCTACACATATGTGGTTTTGGACTTTCATTCTTTTAAGTGCATCACTTGTGTGTGTGTTCGTGTGCATGATGTGAAATAAAACACACTACCTTTCATGGCCCACTGTTGTTTTACAATGATGGCAACAGCAGTGTGATAAAAACACCAATGTTTAATAAACAGCTATATTTATTAATGATGATAAGAATAAATTGTTCTTCTGCAAGTAATTTAGTTCATTAGGCTAACTTTATACGCTGTGGTTGCCAAGTAATTAATATAGCAAGTGCAGTCAAATGTGTGTTTATATTAATTTTTACACTGGATTTAAACAAGTCTTCATACAATTTAGAGGCTGTTTACACCTGGCTTTAAGATGTGTTTTGGTCAAACAGATCACATGTGGACGACAGTAAAGACAGGTGTAAACCATTTTGAGCTTGTCCACTTTCGACCACATATTCAACCGGATTGCTTTTGGGTAGACGTGCATGTGGTGTGTTCGAGCTGCCACAAAAGACCACCTACTCCCCGCCTATTGAGCACAATGTTTTTCAATTGGACATGCTTCTAGCGTGAACCCACAGTGTTCAGTGCAATCTTTAGTTTAGGCTTTCATTTATAAAACTGAAGCGGCTGCTCCCCGCCTCTTTCATTTGTTTTATTTGCAAACGTTTGAAAGTTGCGCAATCTTATTTCATCAATTGCTCTGAAATAACAGAGAAAGCTCTTACATATACATGTACCAAACTCTGTGCAGCATGTTTACTAACAACACAAGCAGCAGACCTAATATTAGTTTGCATTATTTTAAACCCATCATTTCTCCTACTCGCGTTTTAACCACATTAGAGGGACTCGCCCCCTCAGACAATCAGGTCAGAAGCGGTCGAAAGTGGACAAAAGAGACGGATCAAAATACCAGGTGTAAATGTAAATGTGTCTCTCTTGCCACTGGTGATCCGATTGACCAAAACGCATCCTAATACAAGGTATAAATGCACTACATCAGCCTGATGTTTGTATGGCGGGTAGCATATGGTTGTCACTGTAAAAATCTCTTTAGATTGCTGGCAAACAAATGCAGAATTGATGTGGTAGACAAAATATTTATAGATATGCAATATTCCTTGCGTCTGCTGTGTAAATGTATATCACAGTTTAAGAATGTAATATCCAAAGTAACATTAAAAATGTCTTTTTTTTGTTTGTTTTTACTGTTCTCCAACCAGCCAAACATGTTTTTGGCCCAGATCTCTTGGACTACACCATCTGTGCACCCAAAAACAGGCTATTATGTTTCTCAAAAGCATTTTTGTCAACAGCGCATTACTGCCAAGAATGAGTAGGGCGCCAGGATGGGCTTTTGGGAAGGATTCTTATATGGGGACTGTTTTCCATCATATCCGACAGTAATTCTTCATTCAGGTAAGGATCTGGCAATGGATAGAGTGGGAAGCACACCGAATGTTATTCCACAGGGACGCACTGCGATTCAGTTCTAAAAGCAGTTAAACAATGACAATGTGTATAAAAAAGGATTATGGAAAATTCCGACAGCATTATATCTCATCAAGGAGAAGGCTGCCAGACATCTGTATAAAATCAGAAAAGTGATGCCCTCCAATTTAAGAACCAGACCAACTCTATGATGTCTGGGAAATAATAATAATAATAATCCTACAGCCAAAATCTCTATTGCTCTCCAAAGGATTCGTCATTTAAAAGACTTACAGTTCTGTAACACAAAAAAGACATCAGAAATGGGAACAAAACAGCCCAGGAAAATAGCCTACTTCTTTACAATCCATTTACCCTATGCAACAAACTAATGATATGTATTGTGCAAGAAATGAAATCATTTAGACTTCAGAAACTCATCGGTTTTATCCCTTGGGGGTTTTCGGAGAAAAATGATGTCGGCACACAGTACTGGTCATTCAAGAAACTGCTGGAAGCTAGGAGAAAAATATTAAAGATGAACTCGGCAAAGCTCGAGCAAACAACCCCTTAAACTGAATGTGCAATCTGTTTCATTTTGGACCGAGCAAGTAATCTTATCTCTGCTTTTCAGGCAATGCACAATCGATCAATACAGTGACAACCAATTTGAATATTGCAGCTGGTGCATTTATTCCTACCAACCGTCTTAACAAACATTGTGCAATAGACTAAGGAAAAGTACAACAGATCTATTTGTACTGAAACGCTGCTTATATTTTGGTTTCATAGGCAAACATAATGCAGTATTTTTTTTTATTTCTAATTTTTTTTTTTCTGAGCCAGCCAAGTATCTAAAATATCATTTTTTTCAGGAGACTTAGCTGTTTAACCCATCTAGACATAATAACTAGATTTTTATATCTTGCCGTTGCTATGGTGTCTTGCTTTATTTTTGGTGTTGTTATGCAGTTCCTAAATTTTTCTGAGTGTGTGCTTATTGGCCTCTTAAAAATGACCAACATTAAGTCTATCTAATATTCTGGTCCCTTGATGTGGCTCAGGTCCATTGTCTGTTTAATTGTAAGCTGCAGGAGAAACTCTCAAGTCTGACTGCTTGAAAACATCATTCATGTCTGGAGCACAGAGAGTGCCATAATGTAAAACTAAATTATTAGACAATTCAGATGTTTATTTGATTCCTTAATCTTAAATATGAGCAACAGTCATAATGGCACCACAAAATTAAATTTGAGGCCTACAGCAGTGCTGCGTGTATCCTGCCAACAACAGCTTGACCGAGTCATCTACTTCAACTCAGTTTACTTTTGAGCATAGTGGGCAGCCTTCTTCACTGAACACAGCAGACTTCTCTTCTTAGCTGCCAACATCATGTTTGGATGCAGTCACCAAAAAAGCATGTTGACTTGAAGATATATTTTACGAATAGCCAAGCTATGTTACAGATGAAGCCAGCGCATATTTATACCAAACAGTGCTTGAAAAAGATCAATGAAAGTTATACTCACATGTGCAGCCCCCATCTTCCCTCTCCTGAACCAGAAAGAGGCTGAAGTATCCCACCAGCTCATCGGGGAGGTCGAGCTTTGAAGCCACGGCCTTCCAAAAACATCATAAGTGCCATTATTAATTCAAACTGCACTTAAAGTGAAAGTTCACCCCACAATGAAAATGTTGTCATCATTTACTCCCTCGATCAGACTTCCATAGCATTCTTTATTTACCACTATGGAAGTCAATAGTTTGGTTACAAACATTTCTCAAAATAGTGTTCATCAAAACAAATAAATTTATACAGATTGGTAACATCATGAGAGTGAATAAATGATGACAGAATTTTTATTTTGGGCTGAACTTTAATATTGCCCCCCAAAAACATCATATGATCACAATAAACTTAGGTTGACTCAGGCCAACAGAATATGTCTGCTTATGTTGGCATTGAAGGTCTTTGTATGATGAAAGAACAGTTTAGGAACTGAAATCCCTTGCTATACTGCCAAGTTGTTATTGAACTGGTATTGGTCTAAAAGAGGAAAGCACCAATATCTACTTGTTATATGAACAAATTGCTGATCTTACAATTTTAACAACATTTCCTCTTTTCTAATAAAGTACTGTTTTACTGTGGTAAAATTTGGAGGTAAAAAATTAATACAATGTAACTAGTGTGTACATATGCGTTATTAAATTGCAGCTACATTTAAGGTATCGACATGCACACTCTTGACCCTATCTCTAAGGGCGCACTCACACTAGGGCTAACCCAACCAAACCGTGCCCCAGCGCGATTGTCCACCCTCCCTACACCCCCGGAAGCACACACTCACACTGAACTTGAGCGATCTAAGGCACACTTTTGTCATTAGGATGCAACTTTTTTTTAAGAAAACAGGAAGTTAAGCGCTCTCTTAACACGTAATGTTAAGTCGTTTGGTGCACGATGACACACAGCCCTCTCACATGCCTATCATATTGCTTAGTTGATCTGTCGCGTGTGCAGCTCAAACATTCAGGTAACCCTGCTGTGCACATCACAAGGTTTTTACAAAGGCAAATAAAGGCGAGTGGTCGTGCAACTGACGTCTCTCCTTTTGAAACATGCTCTGCCGCGATTTGCGATCACACTGAGCCCAAGTGAACCGCGCTCCAGCCCACCTCTGCAAGCCGACCAGGACACGATTAACCAAACCGTGCCCGGGCACAATACAGAGCGATCACACTAGTCAAACGAACCAGGCTTTGGATTAGAGGTCTTCACGGGTCCACTTAGATCTGAAAACCCGAGGTCCGACCCAAGACCCAATCGGGTTCGGGGCTAAAAGTTTCACATGTGACCGGGTAATTTAAAATGAATGTGTTTTTGCCGAATGGACCCGAGAAGACCCGAACTCTCTCGCGTGTGTGCGTCAATGTCCTTTTCAAACCTCTCATCTGTTTGCAAAGAGCGCTTGCGACATTGTGTTGCTGGCCGTAGGTTAATTTTCATTGAGACAGACATGTAAATTTTACATGTACATTTTAGCGGTTACCTGGTATCTTCATCAGATAACAAAGTAAAACAAATGGAGCAGCTTGCCAAATTGGTTGCGAGGCCACCGGAGTTGCTTTCTGTCTAACTGCTACGTGTGGGTCAGTGCAGTTTACATTCAGGTCCAGTCGGGTAAAAAAAAATGCCACTAGTTCTGGTCGGATTCAAGTATAATTTGTTGGGGTTTGTCTCAGGTCGGGTCTTTCTTTAAAAAAAAAATATTTATGCACTTCGGGTTTGGGTATAAAGTGATTCGGTCATTTCGGGTCGGGTACATTTCTTTGGACCCGAGAAGACCTCTACTTTGGATAGTGTAAGTGAGCCCTTAACCCCTTAACCTACAAAGAGCAACACGTATGTGCACTGCACAACAAGTAAAATGTTTAAAAATCTTATTTCTTTTTCTTATTTAGTACACAGTAGTTAATGATACCCAATATTGAGTGTAACTGATATTCTTTACAAAAACAAGCAATTTAAAAAAAGATTTTGTCATATGCAACCTCCAAAAGGGTTTTACAATTAAAGTGTTAAACATTACACCCATCAAAGTCTCATGATCAAGTTACACTTTAATACATTTGTTTATGCCAAACACTTGACTTTTCCTTCAGGTGCTAAAGGGCGTTTTAGGCCATCCCTGCGGTTAAGAAATATAGCAGTTCTCCTGCTGCGGTTTGTATTGCGTATGTCTGCAGGGTACAGGGTGCATTTTAATAATCCTAGATCAGCAATCACTCAAAAAAAAAGGAACTATGTGGTGCACAATAGAAAGCTGGGATTCACAACCAAAAGCTCCTGAATGAATCAAAGCCTAAGCCTCAGGCTCAAATATGTATTAATTCTGATATGAGAGCTGACTTGAAAAAGACTTGAAATACCATAGATAAATATTATGATTCAAAATGACATCAAGGCATAAATCTGACATTGATGATGAACCTTAGGAGCTTTAATAATATGAGAAAGATAGAAGACATTCAGCAGGTATGAGAGAAGACACAAAACAACATTCTTACCTCCAGAACGTCTTCGGTCTGGTCAGACGTGAGGATGTTAATGTTGACCTTCTGGCCGTTGGACAGGTAGATTTCCAGCTGCACATCCTCAGTGGGGATCTTCTGGGTCTCCTGTGGCAAACCAAAAAAAAAGAAACGACATTCTTTTAAATATTTGGGAAAACATTATTGCTAAACCCGAAGTCATCTCCTGCTTCCTGGCAGAATCAGCTGATAGCAGTGAACAATCTGTGATCCAGCAGCAGTGCAAAATATTGACATTAATCACAGCCTTTCGTGCACAATAAGAATCCAGGATGGAAATAAGAAATGTTGTCAGAGCCAGAGATTTCAGTTCCTGTTTACTCCGCCATAGGCGTCATAAAGTGCTTACATTTTAGCTTCACTTGAAGCCTAGAGCTGTGGGATTAACTGTCCATACAGTAGTACAGGTGACATTAAGATTTATCATATGCTATAGGTTAATAAAAAAGCATTGAAGCAAAACTGGTAATAAATACATAAAGCATATTACTGTATATTTTGGAACACAGAGTGGAGGGTGAGGGGTGTACACTGCAAAGAAACGCTGCACCTTATTGCAGCTCTTGTTTAAGTTATGAATCAGACCTTTAGTCCATCTAAACATGAGCATATTAATATTTTTAAAAAGTGCTTACTGGGTGTGTGTTGTTGATATTAATATTTTGTAACATTTAGACCTAGCAGACACCAACAAAACCATGCAGAATTTATTTAACAAAATCGTTTTTCTAAAATTGCAGCTTTGGTTAACAGAATGTTGCAAATATACATGAAGAACCACAAGAGCCAAAACACTACAGTGCTTACAACAGCAAACTGTTATTTATGGATGAGTCTCACTGTTCTTTCAATGTCCTTTCTTTCACTTTTTGCAAATTCATCTTTTTCCTTTCCTGCATGTTTTATACCCCGCTGAGGAGCAGGGCCTCAGAGCAACAGCTGATATTTACAAAGATGGGAAAAAGAAAGAGCATGGTCACATCTTATCTTACATTCTGTTTTTGCAGACTGCTTTATGATGGGCAGCTGGGGGATCTCACTAAAATATTCGCCTTACAGTGATAGACTGGAATGTAGAAAAGTTAAGATGGCAACGTTCTTCATACAACATGTATAAATCAAATGCACTGTAGTTTACCCTTTCTCCATTTGAGGATCGGATTGGTGTATTTCTGTTTAATATTTAGAGGCTTACTGTTTAACTGCATCAAAATGTTTGCATTACAGACACAATAATTAAAATGTAGTTCACATTCCATTTTTCGTATCAAGTAAAAATGCTAAAAACTAGAAAATATTGTTGGTATGTGTAAAGAAAAACTGTGAAAATTTACCTTAAGGTTGCATTTCTTAACATTTGTAAATTGATTGGTTAACATAAGCTAACAATGAACAATATAGGTTTTCAGCATTTATTAAACTTTGTTTATGTGAGTTAATGCCAATAAAACTGTTCATGTTCACTGTGCATTAACTACTGTTACAGTTATAACCCAATTTAAAAACAAAAAATATTAGTAAATGCTGAAATTAACATGAACTAACATTAATAAAAGCTGTACACTGTAAGAAATTTGCTGTAATTATGCAGCTGGTTGCCAGTAACTTACTGTAGAAGATAAAGATTGAAAATGTTTCATGTTCATTTAACTTTAAACAAACTGTTGCCAGTAAATAACATCAATGTAAAATCTACAGTAAGTTACTGGCAGCTAATTACAGGTAATTACTAGAGCTGGGTATAGATTAATCTAGATTAATCTCATACAAAATAAAGGTACTTTTTTGCATAACATATCAGTTTGTGCTGTGTGTAATTATTATGTATATATAAAAACACACACATTAATTTATGTATTTAAGAAACATTTACATGTGTATATATGTTTATTTATATTTTTATATATTCTAAATTATATATAAATAAATAAAATATTTAAATAAATAATATTTACACACATCACAAACTCTAATAAAAAATAAAAAAATATATTATGCAAACAACTACTTTTATTTTGTATGAGATTAATCTATGCCCAGCCCTAGTAATTACTGTTACAATAAGTGTTTACAGTTTATTTACAGTAAATTAGCAGAAAATTTCAAAAAACAATTAAAGGCAAGCAAACAGAATATACATTACTCACCTGTTGGGCTTTTCTCAAAAAGCTGTTAAATATCTCACTGGATCCCAGAATAGGATCCTGCCGAACTGTGGGAAATAAGAAAAAAGGCAATGGTGTCAAATGAAAGTTACAAGGAAAATACCTTGAAAATAACTTGCTACTATTAAGGTAATATAAAAAAATGAGTAATCATTAATACTCTTTTACCATGTTACAAATAAAATGACAAATAAGGGGAAATTATTATGATATCAACTAGGATGAAAGTATCAAACGTACAAGTGTAAAAAACCTTTACACTACACAGAATTAAGAAACATAAACAATATTTTTACCAAAAAAAAAAAACGTACACAAGCACTGGGACTTCTGGGAAGACTTGAGAAGAAAAGACTATGTCTATTATTCGTTAAAACCAGTTCTTCAAAACAAACCACCCAACCAAAACAATTCACTGAAATGACTTAGATACTTGAGAGCAAAAACAGTTCAGGACGGTACACTCAGTACAATGTGATTAACTTATTTGAATCATGTCATCTCTCAACAGGAGCTTTCGCAATGCACTCATATAAAAGTATCAGACAGATGTTTGTTTGGTTTACTCTTTAGAGGGTTTAAGGTGAAAACTTCTTTTTTTAGTAAGTATAATGTTGTTTGTAAACTTTAACAACTTTCTCACTCTCCAAATCAACTTCTGGATATAAGTGTTTTTTGACTGAACCATAAAGACGACTTCAATGTTTTGAAAATCATTTCTCAAATTATGTTCCAGAAAATTCCACGCTGGCCCCCTGACAAAATAAATATTGGCAAAAAACTACCATGTTTATTTCCACTTATAACAAACGAGCATGCAACCACCCGTATACTGTGAATGACACTTTGCACAAACCAAAAAATATTCACTGCGAACAGCTTGTGTGTTTGTGATGCTTAATTTTCCATAACCATGCTATACAGTGATGTAACTGGGAAAGCCGCAGCCAACAGCAGCTCCCAGACTGTGAGCAAATAAGCTCAACAAGGCTTAGCTTGTTTGATAGAAAGCACCAGTGCTGGGATGGATTAGAGCGAGTGGTTCTTGGTGCTGCCAGCAACACTGATTTGCCTTTGTATATAGTAAAGCTCAACCTGTTGGAAGAAAGGCATGGGAACGATATTGGCGGTCTAAACAATTTTACGATTTCTATTCAGCATTTTCACAGGGGAATGACAGATAAATAACAAGCTCTATTTTCTTTACGGAGGACCAAAATGACTTAAAAACTCTAGAGGGATATAAATACTGATCTTGGCCCGGTCATTGAATGTTTTAGAGTAGCAATTGAATATGTGACAAATCAGTGTATAAATTTACCGTAAAGTAGGCTATGTTTGAATTAAAGTAGGCGTGGCCTAAGGACACACCTACCCATTACACCATCATCTAAGACCGAAGTTATTTAGCAGATATTTAGAAGCCAGTACAAAGTTTTCCTGAAATATTCATGACCTTACAGAAAAACTTTTTAAATTAAAAAAGTTGCTTCTCACCAGCTTGCATATATTTTTCTAGCAGTTCTCTTCTCTGATCGACTTCTGCTGGTGTGAGGGTGAAGATCTTCTTTGGCGGAAACGCCGGCACAACGTTATTTCCATATTCTTTTTTCATCTGAAACAGCAAATTGAAAAGTTCATTATTTTTGAATAATTATGAATTTTGAACACAAAATATAATAAAAACTTCTGATTGTTTTGAGAGAACGAAACTTTACAGTTGACCACTGACTGCCCCTATTTTGAAATACTTTGTTGTACACACAAACATATCCTAAACATAATGTTGTGTATGATAAATATTGGTCTTTGAGGCATCACAGGCTAGTAAATCAGTTTACACCTCAGAATATATAATAAAATTACACCTGCTGTTGCTCAATCTGTATCATATTTAGATTGTGTGTTTACATTTATTACATTAGCTCCTAGACTGACATTGAAAAACACTGAATTACTGTTAACAATGATTCTTTACAACAAGTGAGGTTTGGAGACCTATAGACCTATAGAGCAGATTGAGTTGCGTATTATTCGGTATCAGCAAAAATGCCTACTTACGTCGTGGGCTTTGAAAATCGCACCAGATCTTCCGTTAAGTTTTCGCGATTCATGCAGAATCTCAAAAACAAAAAAATAAAACATCTGCGGCTGCAAGCGATTAACGTGCAGACTGGGACAATGCAAATATCAAAGAGGCTTGTGTTTGTAGTGCTCACTTCATTTGAGGTAAGTCATCATTTTCCAGCCTAGTTAGATTAAATTATAAAGACTGGATGGTATGAACAGTTTGACCCCATCCTGCGTGCACACCCGATAGTCATTCACTGTTTACAAACCTTGAAGGGGTCTATAGCATGGTATGCTGATCTATATATTATTTTTTTAAATAAATATGTTACCATTATTTATTTTGATAAATAACCGTAACCACACATTTGAGGATACCCACTGACTTCCACAGTAGGAAAAAACAAATACTATAGAAGTCAATGGATCAACTGTGTGCTTACCATCTTTCATCAAAATATCTTCTTTTGTTTTTAACAAAATGAAAAAAAAAAATACGTATACAGGTTTACAACAACATGAGGGTAAGGAAATGATGAAACAATGTTCATTTTTGGGTGAACTATCCCTTGATTCAACTGGATTACTTCATGGAATGTTCTTTTCAAGCTTCACTCCATATAAGATAATATGACAATTTTAATAAAATCATTTGTTTGTCTTGAAGAAATTCATATATATCTGGGATGGCATAAGGCTGAGTAAATTATTTGAGCATTTTCATATTTGGGTGAACAAGTAATTTAAGGGTTAACTGCATCACCACTTCATGACAACATTCGCAAATTGTATATGATCTGACTAGACCATGAACGCCCTGTTACTTAGCAACAGTGAATGCGAAACAACAAAACATAGTCTTGATGGTGAGATCACTAAAATTTTCGCTTATTCATGAGGAAAGATTGCATTAGTGGTTGTCGGAAGGTGTAAGGAAGAATGAATAGGTAGATTCCTCTTATGAGAAGGATGCTTTATTTTCACAGAACTCAAAAATGTTTCTTAAAAGCAATATAAAAAAGTAAAATACCAACAATGAGCCAAAGTTAATATGCCCAACGCAAGGCTAAGCATAGTCAATTCAGTATATAAACCTCACAGAGGTTTTATGATAGTAAATGATTGTCTAGGAAATACCGTAATTTCAATTTATTTTTTACCCTGCTTTATTGCACTCTATGTTAAATGTCTCTTCTATAATCAATGTTTCCAATTAATCATTTGGAGGAGTGCCAAAATCTGTCCCACCTCAGCTTTGTAATAAACCTACAAGACAACTAATGTTGTGTTTGTACCATTGCGTTAGCAAAGCATCTGCCAAACAGAAAACATAATTAAATGTGTTAATGTCATTAACAATTATTCAGCTATTTGTTAAATCTGACGAGCAGCTTTCATAGTAACTTGCAGTGTAGCTGCATTAAAAAAAACAACCTTTTTTAAATGGGTATCGCAGCTGTAGCTTAAAGGGGTGTGTACACCAAAGTGTTTAAACATGGCTGAAAACACCAGGAGGATGCCGACTGTGGCCGCTTGCCAGCGTTTTATCAGCTAAGCACTTTGGTTACTATGATACTTCTGTTTTGTTTATCAGTCGTTGGATGATGTGCCAATTAGTTGTTGTGTTATTTGTCCTGCCCCTCCTCCACTGTGATTGGACAGATGAATGAAGGGTGACATTGACAACCTTATTCACCCAAAGTTAAAGGACAAGTTCTGTATTTTACACTTAAAGCCCTGTTTTCAGATTGTTTCTGATGAAATAGAACGGTTTTGACTGCAATTTGGACATATGATGCTGGCCCGAGAAGCATCTTTTGCAGTGATTTTTGTGTGAGCATATCAGTAAACACCCCTGACCACTAGGTGAGTTTCACGTCTTTGTAAACGAAAGTTTAATGCATTTTAGGAAGGATTGTTCCAGTGCACCTATGCAGCCATTGTAGAGGTGGGGGGTGATACAACAAACACCCGAAAATTCTCGGGCCAGCATCATATGTCCAAATTTCAGTCAAAACTGTTCCATTTCATCATAAAAAATCTGAAAACAGGGCTTTAAGTGAAAAATACCGAATTTATCCTTTAAAGACGTGGTGGGCATGGAAAAACGCAAAACGCCGGTGCTCAGTGCGGACAAAACCCGCCAGCTGCCGCTATTTTTGAAAAGTACAGTGCTTTCATTGGAATGAATTGACAACATAGGCCAGCCGCAGGGGTAAACAACTTGGTGTATGCCACACCTAACTACTTTAACATACAAGTAGCTTGTCCAACTACAGTTTCAGGGCAGCTAAACCAACATTGGTAATATATAACCAGCTTAATTTTTTAACAAAGCTCTTTGACAAAAAGGGGTTTACCTGTTCATGGAGGCCAAGAAGTTGTCTGTAACGTACGCGACAGTGCAAGACACCATTGACATGGATATTGTAAGCCTGAAAAAGGTAAACAGCACCACAATTAGTCTTACGGTATATAAACAAAATTGTTTTGAAATCTCACATTTTTAAAGGGTTATGCAACTTATAATCAAGACTGGAGACTAATGTTTACCAAGTAAAACTGTATACCAAATTACAGATAGCATGCATTTTACCAAGTAGACACAAACCAAAACAAATCAAGGTGGTCTACAAGTAAATGAATGATTTTAGAATGAAAAACCTACAGTAAGTATCAAGGGTACAGTTTCAAAGACACTGAGTGAGCGGAAACAGCAAAACACTGAGTGAGTGGGCACTCTTGTGGGGTCTGTAAACCTTAAAATCTGCAATCAAATGCAGTTCTGCACACAATAGTGGTTGTGACCCAAAAACCTTTAATTATATTTTTCTTCTAAAGGTTGTTGTCTAATCCGAGTTTCCGATGTTTTTTGTTCCTGTAGCTTAATTGATAGGGCACTGCATTAGCAGCATAAAGGTTGTGGGTTCAATTTCAAGTGAACAAACACACAAATGTAAAATGACTCAATACACGGAAGTTGCTTTGGATAAAAGTGTGCCGAAACAAAAAATTTAACTGCTATTGTTGCAAAGTATATAATAATGGTCAATGAAATCTAGTCAAATACCATTTACAAGCATTCAAGTAAATATTTGGGATTAAGAAGACCTTTGTGAATTTGTACGCAATGGCATGACCTCATTATTGACAGCTAACAAAGTGCATACATATGAGTCATCAAAGCCAGAAAAAAGTACGTTGACAAAAGTAGGATAAATAAGCCATGTTCTTGCAAGTTTACAAATTAAAATGCATGAATGAGCATGCAATTTTTCAGGAAGTGAACATCCCACTTTTTGCAATTTCGTTTGAACAGGAAGTCTGCCATTTACACTGCAACCCCCTCACGTTTAAAGCCCTCTCTGTTCGTTGTGCATATTTTGTGACCTGTGCAGGTCCAATGCACTACATAACTTTAGAGGCAAGACTTTCTGAACAAACCACCTCCATTCATGTATCCTGAAACACTTAAGTCAAATCAGACTATGTGATTGTTATGAAACATATAAATTGATGCAAAACAACAAGATAAACTTGTCTAGTTATCAAAGAAACAGTTGGAAAAGTGAAATGTACAAATGTACGAAGCGTGCAAAGATTTTACGGAGTGTGAAACAGCTTCCCTGCGGTTCGCATCTAGACATCTGGCCAACTGTTTTATTCTATTTATTTTAAATCTCAGTGGCCTTGAAAGACGGATCTGTTGACAACTTCACTGACAGAAATTCTCTATGAATCAGTAAGGAATAAACAAACTGTTCCAGTCGGTATGTTAGGCCTGCTTCGTAAAGTACAAGAAAAGAAGCCCATAAATAATTTCACTTCTGATTCAAATCATTTGGAGTCTAAGGAAAGTCAACACCATAGGCTGCACATCTGCACTACATCTGTAGACAACAACTATGAACAAAAATCCAGGCTTACATTTACTTTTATGCATTTAGCAGATGCCTTTATCCAAAGCAACTTACAAGGCATTCAAGGTACATTTTATTAGTATGTGCTTAAACAAAGTGTCTTGTGACCAAACCACAGTTTAGTACAATACATATGTATCCTCAGGAACCAAAGCCTGTTATGAATGGGCTATAGCCACTCAGAAAAATGAGCTGTCATGTCCCCAAGCCCGAGTAGGGAGCCAGATATTATTCCAGTGTCCAGCTATGATGGATAACTGTTATCCTGAAAGAAATGACAACCTTGTAATGCCTGTGGCTCAGGGAAAGATGCTAGAACTGAGAGACAATGAATGCAGTTTTGGGCTATGCTTGTTAGAAGTGTGTTTCTGACCACCAACAGAGCTAAACAAGCTTTCTTTAACTGCAATCTCGTGTCATTGTACCTTTTTTGTTACACATTAAATCCTGTGATGTGACAAGACACGTGGATTAATGTTTAAATGTATAACTTGGAACGTCTGCCTCTATTGAGCAACACTTCCGCTAGTCGTGAAATAAACAATAACAGTGGATCAATTAGCCTACGTCTAACTAAACTGATATAAAACTCAACATTAAAACTTTATATTAGACTACGTCACATGTGAGATGTCCTAAAGCTTACAGATATAACTTACAGTGATATAGATGTAAGTTAGCTGCATCTTGGTAGTCTCCAAAATAAAAAGCTAACCGCATCGCTTGTTTTACCTCAGCAACACTTACCACATATGACGATCCGTTTTCATCGGACCGGACCTCCGTCTCGGGGATGGAGAAATGCATTTCTAATGTATGATCACAAGTTAAGCGAGAATATTTAGGTAAAGTCCTCGGTGTTGGTTTGCTGTTACGCAGGGACCAAACTGACCGACGGAGAGCTACGCTCGCTTTGATTTCCTATAGTCTTATCCAGCCTGATCCGAATCGGAGTTGAATTATGTCCCTTTTCGCAAACTTTCCTAATGGTCGTGGCTAAACTTTTCCAATAAACATCTAAGCATCAGCCATGTTGCGCCTGGAGGTAAATCCACGTTCATTGTCAGTAATTTATCAGCCCTCAGATCTCTGGACTCTACTGCCTCGCGCACTATGCGTGGGAATGAAGTCCGCAAAACACGCAAGTATCGTCGCAAGGCCCGCAATCCAATTAACTTTCAGATGACTCCACGTATAGGTGCTCCGCGTTTGTCCAAAGCCCCGTTTTTACCTATATTGGTACATACGGACGAGTACGGAGATGAAACAAATAAGCCATCTGTTTGTCCCAGCATGCATTTCGAAATACCGATGCGTTCGTACTTCATGCGTTATAATGAAGCCGAAACGTCCAGCGCTGTAAAAGATGTGTCTCTGCTATAATGTATTCAATATGTATATGCTCTCTTCCGAAGCATTGCAACAGTCCGCTGGATCATACCATTCAGCAGTGGGGGAGTCGTTGCGTAAAAAACGTTAGTTGTGTTCGACTTTATGCGGCGCTGCGCAGACTGAGCAGCATATTACATCATGTACCGCGATAGCCACTGGAAAGCACAGTTTTCGCGTGCTCTCGCGGTATTTTGATATCATACATGTTGAAAGAGTTTATCGTATACAATCTTTATACATTAAATTTTGAATGTGTTTGTTTACTTAACTTATATAAAGATTAATTTGTCTATTTAAATGGACTTTGACTGTATGATTTGGTGGGTTCAGTTTCACTGTATATTAAAATGTAACCAAGAATGTACAACAGTGGATAAATTATGATTGTCATAAAATTTGAACATATATTTCAAAGGTGACCTTTCTAAAGAGTGTTGCTTATGTATTCAGTAAGTATGAATATGAATAGTTTGCATTAATGGTGTATATGCTACGTGAAAAGAAAACCAAAATGTCTTGATATTAGATGTGAAGACAAAGAACTGGATCAGTCCAGCAGTGATGATACACTTTTTACGGTTTTGTGGTGTAATAAAAATTTCACAATCCGAAAAGCGAAATAGTTGTGCCCGCTTTAAAGTCACGTGATCGTTTAGTCACATGACTTTTGTTTGGCGATGATAGCTGGTGTTACAAAATCTGTGGTATTGACTCTGTATGTGTAATGTTTTATTTGTTTTATCCAGTGTTTGTGTCGGCAGTGATTCAGGGTTGAGACTAAACATGGCGCAGGTTTGTCTGCTAAATGAATGTAATATATGAATACTGCAATGATACAGTAATTACATTGTTGTTATCACTGTTGTGCCCATGTAAATCAAGCAATACACAAATGACACAGCCCTATAATTTATGTTAACAAAGGTTTTAAAAAACACCACCAGTGTAGACACTATTATAGGGAATACATTTCCTATCCTAATATTTATTTCATGCTTATTTTTTAATTTACAAATATAACTTTACTGTATAATAGATTTGGCATGTTTTTAATGTTGGGCTTGGCAAGTTGTATAATCCATCCAGAGCAGTAATGACGTGGGTACCATAACAGATTTGATCAGTCTCAGAACTCAATAGAAAAAACTCAAAAATACGAGTTTACCTGCCAACACTTATACAATAATGACATATGAGTTACATTGTAAATCTCAAGTGTAAAGTAGCCACACATTGGAAAACCTGTATGTAAAATAAAGCTCTTTAGGGAAAGTCCTCCATGTTGGTTTGCTATCACGCCGGCACCAAACTGACTGACGGATAGCTACGCTCGCTTTGATTTTTCTATAGTCTTATCCAGCCTGATCCAAATCTGAGTTGATTTATGTCCCTTTTTGCAACCTTTCCAATAAACGTCATCTAGCAGCAGCCATGTGGAGGTAAATCCACATTGTCAGTAATTTATCAGCCCAAATTTCTGTCCTTTCACTGCCTCACGCACTATATATCAGAAATAATATATGTGTTATATTATTAACACTACAAAGAAGCAACCACAAACAGTTTTATCCAAAGCATTTATTTTTCTGGAGTTTTGGAAATATAAGCAAACCCCTTATGCAACATATTCAGCCTCTCAACTGGCCACATTTGCACCTGAACTTTAACACGGTTAAAATCCTTCTCACACCTATGAATGGATTTCAGCAGCCGTAACAGACCAAATATCTCCAACAGTGTTAATGTCTCCTGATGGACCAAACTTAAATTTGATGTATTTTCTACATAGAGGTTTTCTTTAAATAGTTTAACGGACTTATCACAAGAAACAGAAGCTATTGTGATATTCTTGATCCCATTTACAAGTTTTTAAATTAGTATTTTAGATGGATCGAAAAGACATTTTTTGTATAGTGGAGCTATTACGGATACATTTTAAATGTGGTAAGTGTTTGGATCCTGCCAGTGAGCACATAAACTTGTTCCATTTAATAGATGTGTTTATTTCATACCAAAAGCCCTGTGTGCAGATGCAAGAGGTAAACAGAACCCCATTATGTGATCTTTACAGATCTATGTTCTTGACTCGCAGTACCACAGGCACGGAGGTACAGGGGATCATGCCCAGGTCAGTGATCACAAGGTCCACAAAGTCTGGTGGTGTCACGTCATACACCAAGTTCAGAAGCCCCAGTGATTTAACAGTCTGCCAGTCCTTTAGGTGGGTCTTCCCATTTCGTGTCACAATCAGGTCATCTGGGTCATCTGTAAAATTTCAGACACAGCTAATTTAATTCTAAATGACTACAAATATTACGTTTACTAGTCATGAGAATGAGTTACCTAATTCATTGGATACAAAAGAATCCGTCTGCACTCGTTCACAGAACTTGTAGGTCTCACAGCAGACCAGCACTGGTACATTGTAAGCCTTCGCTACCAGGGCGATTTGGGAAGTTCCAACACGTGACATCACGTATCCATTGGCAAGGAGTGCGTGGGCACCAAGGAATACCTTGGATACCTGGAAGAGTCCAAGTATGATATTATTTAACGCCAGATTGCAATATAATCATTTATATAAATAAAACAAGAGCATAAACTAAAAAGTAAACTGATGCAGAATTATAAGAAGTATATTCATCATACATATAAATCAATTTTGAGCTACAAACACTTTCTTGCACTTTAATAAGCAAGCACAAAAGTGTTGCAATGAGCTTAAAATAAAAAGTGCTTGCAAGATGTAAGCATCTACAGAATAACTCACTTCAGGCAGAATGTAGGACAAGGCAGATATAAGCACATAGGTACACTGGATGCCTTTCTTCACCAGACGTCTCAGTGCCTCCCTGCCCTCCAGTCTGGGCCGACTGTCCACAACTATGACTCTGAACTTCCTCTGTTTATCAAAAGCTTCACACAAAATGTGATTGACAAGTGAAGAGCTGTAAAAAAATCAAGAAACAAATGTATTTATCCCAAGTATAAGTAGTAATAATGCCAAAACTACAGGAAGGTCATAGACGCACAAGCATCCAAGTATGTGAGGACAAACACTTACCATCCATAAACCAGAATAACATCTCCATTGCTTATCTTCTCAATAGCACACTTAGAAATGGCTTGGGAAGCCAATGTGATTTTCTCATTTATGTAATTGTCAATACATAGCTGCAGTTTCTTTTTCGCCTGTTGATGAAACATTGATTTTAGAAATAAACAGATACGCTGGAATAATACTGCTTATAAACTAGCAAATGGTGACCTCTTCTTCTTTGCAATGATTTGGGATATTAGAAATTTCCTTCTTGATGTACTTGATTGCATTTCCCATGCTTGCTGAAAGGGGGCGACACTGGCTGAGAAAACTAAAAAAAAAAAAAAGAGAAATTGCAGTCAGTCAAAACATCATGTAAACAAAAATATGAAATGTTTCATCTGTGAGCTTGTACTTTATTCATTTTCATGTAAAAGAATATGAACCTGATATAGGGCGACAACTTATTTACAAGGTCCCTTGACAACTCCTCATTCGGAGGTGTGCTATAGTCCTGGATAACCTATAAAAAGGAAATGTTTCATTTAGTTGACAATTTCACAGCAATTCTGTTCCAATCAGTGTTTACTGCAAAAGTCATCCAGGGCACAAAAATGCTATATAATTTTCTGAACAGTGTCCTACAGGTTTATGATGGATTACCTGTTTGAAAGCATGTAGTAGGGCCACAGATCGAGCATTGGATCCTGCTATTATGCCCTGAGAGTACTGCAGGCCCAACCTTACAATGGATGGGTGAATAACTGTGGCAGGGATGCTACAAATTAAACCATAAAACAATTAAGATTATTATTGTTTTTTAAATATTATGCACAGAGAATAAAATATAAAAGAAGGTCGACAACGGTTCTCTTATTTTGCTCTGGCATTTAAAAAAAGTAAAATCTAAGCTGCTTTCCTTATCACCTTACAGTTACTTGAAAAAAATAGCCATGACAACCTGCAGGTGTACTTATTTCTGTGTTGTGTCACAAAGTTGTGTATTCAGAAAAAAGGCATTTCGGGTGTTTATTCATTGTTTTGTCAAATCTCAACTGTCAAAATATCAATCAGTTGATTCCTTACAATTTGACCTTTTTAACTAAAACCTATACCTAATGGAGTAAGCGGCACAGGTTACAGTACCTGATTTGTTGGGTAGGAGGGGCTTTTCGGCTATATTGGTGCAGATGAGAAAACAGGCTGACCTTGTAGCCATAATCTAACCTCAAAGGAACCTTTAAGAAAAAGTAAACAGCAGGATTTGGCATGAATATGGTTTGTTAGTTCTGGGATAAACATTCTGGAGGTCACACTCTCTCTCCTCAGGTCAACAGCTGAGGCTGCAACAAAACACTGCACATGGAGACATGTATTACATAAAAAAAATGAAAAGAGGATCCACATGGTAGTGTGTCGGAACATTTATGCTAGTCCTAAAAGTCTACGCCTAATAAATAGTAAATAAATCAAATACACACACGTCTACAAAATATACATGCATCTACAACACAAAGTTCACCCGTAAACTGTACACAATAGCCCTAAAAAAGTATTTGGACAATGCAAATGTAAGAATTACCTATGACATAACAAAACATCAAACCAAAAGGCTCTGCAAACAAATAACGCTACACTTTTTCTAACATACTGCCTATTACTTTTAACCAAACAGGCATTTTAGTAAAGTAACCTCATATGTAGTGCATGTCGTGAATATGGACCATGTGGACAAGTTCTACTAGGTTTCCATCAAGTTATTTTGTTTCTATTGCTTCAAATTAATGTGTGGTTTGATATTCTGTCATATATAATACAAAAAAATCATACATTTTTTAGTGTGGCATAAATGTCCAAATTCTTTATAGGGCCTCTGATCTAACTAATCACATGAATCACAATAGTGGAAAATAAATCACAAAAAGACACCCCAAGGCACAAAAGCTACAAATAGTCAATATTCACCAAGAATTAATAAAGTCACTTTGAAGGTAAAGAAAAAGAATAAACGAGACACTGCACGCAAAAATGTGGAGCCAGACCTTGACTCCAGTTACATTAAAACAGCGTCCATGCCCTGACCTCTGTAAGACATAGGTGTAAAGGACCTGGATTAAATACCTGGGAATGAAACCTGGATCATCGATCCGTCAACGGTCACGTTATCACACAAGATCAAATAGATCTGTCTCACCTGCTGTCTCTCTAGCTTTTTAGCCAACTTTTTTAATGCAGCAGGGTCGTCTACTTGAACATGCTCCGGTAACCTTTTCACCACTAAGAGAGGATAAAAACAAGTTTTAATGTGCGATCTCTCATTCGCACTCACTATCTAAATATTTTCATTTCTTAACTATTGAGTTACCTGGTTGAAGCTCGCTGGGGGTGACTTTAAGTTTGCTGGACGACTGCTGGCCACCTTCTTTCTTGCCCTGTTTCGATGCTCGGTCCGTCTCCTGCCGTGCCCGTCGCTCCGCTCGCAACTCCGCTTTGTTCTTTGCGGGCTTCTCTGTAGCTGCAGGAGGTTCAGCCACCGAAGGATTTATGGGTGCAGGGGCCGCTGCGATATGAAAAGGGTCACACGTAAATTAACTTACAACAAGACCTATCCCAGATATACTTGCAGAATGCCGGCGATTAAACCAGCAAATGTGTTATATCCCTGTAAGTACACTTACCTTTATGTACTGGGCTCTGTGTGGCAGGTTTAGATGGGGGTGGAACTGATGGGTTCTCCTTGACCTTTTCCGAAGGACCCTTGTCATCTTTCTTGCCCTTTTTATGTTGCTTCTTTTCTTTCCTAAGACGCTGCTTCTCTTCTTTGGTTAGCTCCTTGCCTTCAGTCTATGAATTAAATGATAAGTCAGAGTTTGTGCAGTTTCAAACAAAAGCCATTTATATTTACAATACTAATCAAGTGACTTACTACAAAGTGCATAAAGAAGCTATGTCTCAAACCTAGTGAGCTCCCAACCTAGCTAGGCTGTTCACAGGTGCATAGTTCACTAGGTTTTGACACGCATTCAATAACCTGAAATTACATCAAATTAACACTTCATTTACCTTAGCTCGTGCAATTTCATGCACCTTGACATTTGCTCCACCTATGACAACAAATAAACAAATCTTTAAGATATATGAGGTTAAATCTTTCTTGCAAATAAAATCTTCTTCATTTTTTGTCCTTTTACTCCCCAGTACAATTACCCAAACATGCTTAAACGAAAATATTTTTACTACATAAGCAAAATGATTCAATAACCTCATGCAGATTTTAACCATGTGTTTTCCTTGAGTAAGAATGTGGTTTTGCAATGCATAAACGTTTTAGTAAAGGTTACAGACTTGAATGAATAAGGGACATTTCAGAATCGATTTAGCAGTTTAATTTAATCACATCAAATCGCTCTATCGTGTCCAAACTAAAGGTTCGTTTTGGCAAACACATTCCTTACACATAGGAATAACAAGCAAATCAGTTGTTATATTGATTTTAACAACGTAGACTCTGTATAAACACCGCATGATGTAATTTCTTCTGTACATTATGTCAAGTGAGCTTTGTCATGGCAGAGTGACGATCATCAGCTAGAAATCAAGATCTCTAGTCACGACATAAAGCGATTTATTATATACGCGATACAATGTAGTAACCGCATATTTATAACGTCCAAATGTGTATATTTTACCTGTAGCATGGTTGATGCTATCTTTCCCCTGTGAGTCGGCCATGTTTCGTTGTACTTCGCTATTACTCGCTGACAAAATTGTTGCAATGACGGCCGAAGAGGAACCACACTGCCATCTAGTGATGAGATTAGTGAACTGACGGTTAAAAGTCAATGTCAAAGTCAACTTTTTTGTCAATTCTGCTGTATTTAAAGGACATACAGAGTATTGAAATTACGTTTTCTCAACGTACCCCGCAGTGTACAACAACAACAACAACAACAACATTACACAAAACAAGTATTTTAAAATTAGAAATAAATAATATATTTTAAATATAAGAATATCTGGTGTTAGAATAAACTTAACAACTAGAATAATTTAAACTCTGTCTATATATGTTATATAGGTCTATACAGAAAAACAGCAGTCTATGGGGTGGCCATGTCAGACGCCATCATGGATAGATATAATTTATAATATTTATGATTTATGCTCTCTGTGAATGGGGATCCTGACAAATTGTGTACTTAACAGAGGGGCCCCGTTTCAAGAGAATTAAGACAAACAAAAACTGTAAAACTGTGTAGCCAATTATTGAGCAAAATGCTCTCTTAATAATATCATAATTGCTATTTGTCTTACATAATTGTTCTTTGTACGAAAATATAATGGTAAGGGGTCAATTGCAAAAGGTTCATTGTATATGGGGGTCCCTGACGTCATAACGTTTGAACTTCACAACTCTTCTGTCGTAGTCATAGTCTGCATGATACAGAAAACGAAAAAGTGTTGTCAGAAGTGGGATTCGAACCCACGCCTCCAGAGGAGACTGCGACCTGAACGCAGCGCCTTAGACCGCTCGGCCATCCTGACACTGAACTTAAACTTGAACTTGAACTTGAGAATTAAAAAAAGTTATTAACATTTAAATTTATGTAATTTCGTTATATTTAAGCATTTTTAGCTGCCTTTATATTATAAAGCTTGATATAATAAGACATGTAGCATTTGTTTCTAACCAGACATTATTCTAGCATGTTATTCTAGCAAACCTAGTCTTTTTTGCCATATAGTGAACAGGGTGATTCTTTAGATCTAATAAAATAGATCCTCTTTAAAAACGAAACAGGTATTTTTTGACATGTCCTATAGTTTTAATGTGCAATTATTGAAAATGTTTTTTTTTTTACAATTTAAGAGCGCGCGTTTATATTGATGAATCAAGCGCTCCCTCTAGTGGTCATTTTGTATATTTCATTATGCACTACTTGTGTTTCAAATTAAATGCTTTTCGGCATTATTTCAGACTTGACTTTTGATTTTCCCCAGATTATAAATATAAATGTGTGTTTTGCTTTTTATCTCCCTTTCACTCTCGTTCGAGACACTTCCCACTGAACCCAGGTGACAGCAAAAAGCCGGTGATTCTCTTATATACAGCATATAGCTTGCATTATATACTCTTCAACCGTTGCTATAAACTTATGTTGCTCTTTGTCTGTATTTTGCGATATCTTACTATTGTTGATGTAATACATCTTTAGGAACCTAGACTTGTAGCATAGGCCTATTTTATATTTGTAATTAACCAAATAAATAAAACTTTAAATAAAACACGTAGAAGGCATTTCAAACAATACATTAAAATGCAGATAATTTTCAAATTATTACTTTTAGAAATACATAACACTATAGTAATGTTCAAGGGAAATAATTTACAAATTGACACATTATTTCTGTTTTCGTGTTGCATTTTATTGCAAGAAAATTAATATCATGTATTACAAGAAAATTAATATCATGAATAATAATATTTTACATATTCTTTTTTTTACATTTTGTTTCAGTTAATCCATACAGATTGATATACCATTACATAACACTAGGGGGGGTTGTGGTGCTTCTGCAAACATTAGTTGAAGGGAAAGTTCACCCCAAAATGTAAATCCTGTCATCATTTTCTCATTCTTGTGTTGTTGTAAATCTGTATGAATTTCTTTTTTTTCTGGTGAACACAAAAGAAGATATTTTGATAAATAATAGGAAGCACACAGTTGATGGTTACCATTGAATTCCAACTTATTTGTTTTTGCTACTACGGAAGTCAATGGTTACAATCAGCTGTGTGCTTACCATCATTTAGCAAAATATCTTATTTTGTGTTCCTCAGAAAAATAATATACATGTTAAGAACAACATGAGAATGAGAACAAAATGACTTAAATAATTTCCATTTTAGTGAACTGTCGCTTTAATTACCTTTAAACCATTTAATTACCTTTAATCACCTTTAATTTCTTAAAAGCGACTTTACCTGACCAAAATGATTTAAAATAACTATATATTTGGTAAGACTATTCCACACTGGAAAATAAGATTGATAAATTATAATGAAAATACATTTTCATCATAGAATTCCAGATGGTGCTATTCACAAGGATGTTCATTTATCTAGTTTAAAAACAAGACAATATTTTAAAGATGAATTTGACCTTAATCATGTAGTCTCAATTTCTCACTATAGAGAAACTAAGGAAGTGTGAATAAGGTGTCATAACATAAATAAATCTATTCAGAAATGAAAAATCAGAAGATCTTTACAATACTTCATGCATGATCAGAAGCAAGACTACAGTAAGTATAGCAGTTTATTTGATTTAAAAAAGAATAACAATGCTTAAAGATGCAATTAACCCACAACAAATATGGTACAAACATATATCTTTAAATAAAAAACTGATTTTGAAACAAAATTAGTTTCTAAAATTTCTGTAGAAATTACAGTATTACTGGGAGTTGATTGTATAAATAAGTAATAATTATTATTTACAGAATAAAACTAAAATAACAGCCTTATGCAAAGCATGGGAAACAAAATCTGAAAGAAAAAAGGTTGAGTTCATGAGAATTTCTGGTTCCCAGAATGCTTTGAATAAGGCTGTTATTTTAGTTTTATTCTGTAAAGACAAATACTTGTTAATGTCTAATGCTCATTTAACTTTGAACATACTGTCGGCAGTAAATAACATCAATTTAAATCTACAGTAAGTTACCAGCTGCATAATTACAGCTAATTTTTGACAGTAGAAACACCAATGAACTAAAAACAACATGTTGTACAATATTATTATTTTTTTGTTTGTTTATTCAAACCAAGAAAATCATTTAAGACAATATATTAATCTACAAAAAAACATCGATTAACACTCTTATAATCTTTTGGGTCATGTATGTTGGCTGTATTCACGACGCAGTAGCTGGTTGAAGGGGACCAAACCTCGCAGAAACACCTGACTTGGTTCCATTTGACCAGCCACAGCAAGGTGTGTTGCTTCAGAGAGACAATATACAGGCACAGGAGCTTATGTTCACATTTCATCAAATCATTGTTGGTGCTTACCTGTTAAAAACACACAAATAAATAAAAATAAAGTAGGCAAACAGCAATGGCCCAAATGTGAGTTGCTGCTGCAGTAAAAAATAAATTTTATTTCTAGTGCCATTTATCTGCAATATGTTTAACATTAATGTCAATTGTATCACGTTCTTTTGGAAACCCAGAAAGATGAAGTGAGATACAGCTGCACTCTGTCAATCTGCCCTGATATGTCTATGGGCCATTGATATGAGAGATGATCAGGGTGTGGAGGCCTCACACAAACAAAACAACATGAGTCTATGTGCATGGCTATTTTGTTATATTGATGTCATATTTCCCAACTGACTTCGCATTTTGTATAAGGCTAAACCCAACACAACTAGACATTATAAAATGACTCAGTTTACATTGAATTGAATCACTTTATTGCATTCACAAGCTTTGGTGAGAAATAAATTTGGTTATTTGATGATAGATTCCCCCTAAAACCACACACTTCCTTACATTCCATAGCCTGAATATTCATATGGGCATATAAGGAAGCATGTCTTCACAAGGGGAAAAACTTCTCACAAAACACATACACATGTTATATGCACGTCATACAGCCGAGAGATAATATTACTGAAGTATATTGCTTTACTTACATGCTTCATGGTAAATATATTAAGTTTGTATATATATATATATATATATATATATACACATGTTTACATATCATTGTCCTAACAAAACAAAACAAAAAGTATATAAATTTACCTTGTTGCTGTTCTTTATGATCCTTCATGCTGTCAAATTTGGCTATGATCTGAATTCGGTGCTGACTGGCGAAGTAGTTGTAAACAAGAAAGTGCAGAGTAGCGAGGACAAGATAAGCACCAGGGAGAAACCCAGGCAAGCAAGAGAGGACTAGCAATCTAACAAAAACAAATTCCTAACTTCTCACATTTAAATAGGCCAGAAGGTCTCTTAGTCGGCCATGTGGTAAGTTTGGTAAATGCAAACTACACTTTCTACCTCTTGATGTAGGAGCCTGATATACAGTAGATCAAAGTTGAGCCAGACACCTCAGGTGAAAATACGGTTTTACCTCTATTTCCTTTGACAGCCCCGCTTCCACCTCTGGGGTGTTAAATCTTCCATTTGCTGTCTCATAAAATGCAAAGTTGTCACCTAGCACATCTATCCAATTTGTATATAGCCTATATTTATCTATAATAGCAACCAATATAAATGCTTTTTTAAACAAAGAAAAACTCACTGGGACATTACAAACAAGCCAATTCTAAAATAATAGGATAGCATCTAAATCAGGACTACATAAACACTGATATTACAATTATTTCAATTTCTTCTACCGAAAGCATTTCCTAACCAGATCTACCAGTAAATAAGCTTTATCTTTCCATCTTTGTTCTTCTCTCGTGTGCTACAGTGTATCGTCCTCTTTGCCTGACTGGTGGATTCTGCCCAGGCATTGCCACGTGCACCCGGCTTTTCAAGCGCTTATAGCCTTCCTTATACTCCCCCCTTTGCCCCTGTGGCCTCCCACCTGTTGGTGTCCTTTTAGAAGCCAGGGTCTCTCCTATGCCTGCTGTCCAACCCAATCAGGGCCGTGACAGGGGAGAGCGAGTTTGTGAAATCACACCTCTCAGCTGTTCACACTCACCTCGAGACACCCTACACCCACATCACCCCTTTTACACCGAATTTCAATGGCTCTTTAAGAGATATATACAGTAAAGAGAAAAGGCAAAGACAGGAACAAGGAGACAAATGTGGTGGATGGGTCACTTCTGTATTCTGGTGGTGGTTTAACAGCTACTGCCAAAACAAGCTAATGTGACTACTGAATCGTGATGTACTGTAGGATGAAAAGATTAGTGATCAATAATGCTTTCATTTATTATTTATTTTTATATAAACGGTAAAACATGATATTAGCAACACGAAAACCCTGTGTTCAGTTCACAAGGAACACACCAAAACCAACACAATCTCCTGCCAATTTAGTGTAAAAAAGTGAAAAGTTGGATAAACTTAAAAAATTACTTCGATTGGTTACACCTAAAAAAAAAAATATTTTTTTCAACTTATACGTTTAAGTGAAAAATAAATTAAGTAAAAAATAAGTTTGTAAAAAGTTTTACAGTGTAACTAGTTTACAATGTAATTAATATATAACTGTTAATATCATTAAAAGATTTGTTGGTTCAACTTAAAAAAGTAAGTTACCTGGTTGCCTAAAATGTTTTCTCTAAATCAACATAAAATATTAGTTAACTCAAAAAGTTAAAAATAATAATAATACATAAATTTTTTTATTAAATTTACAGGTAACCATGCAACTTAATTTTTGCCCTGAACCAACTTTTTTTTTACATTTTACATTTTAGTAGAATCATCCTTCGCCCCAGGGCCTCATTATTGCTTAATTCATACGAATTAGCCACCTTGTCAAATAATTACAAATTCCAGTGAGATCAGGCTGCAAAAAACAAAACAAAAACAAACCAAACAAACAAACAAACAAAAAATGGATATCCTGAAATTCATTATAAGTTGTTTTGGAGAAAGTCATCTGCAAAATGTAAAACAATCTACAGTAAGTGTACTTGATCATATCTCAACAAGATTTGACAATGTTCTTGATTATAACACGGCTGGAATGCTTGATTCTGATTGGCCAGTTGCGACATTTGCATGCTTGTTATTCCCAGATAACAACCGCTTAAAACTAATAACACACGGACCCGGTAACCTGGATGCTGCAATTTTTTTTGACAGGTTCAGTTTAATGTTACACAAAAATTCAATATGTTTTTTATTAACATATATGAAATTATATTTACAAATGATTACACCAAATAGTGTGTTCATGACATTTGAACACATCATCTTATTTTAAAAACTAAAGTAAACCGGTTTTCCTCTGGAAGGTCTACATTTGTTAAAAATGAGCTAATAAAATACAAATCAATAGTGAATGTTCCTTACAATACTTATGAGGTAAATAGCTATGTTATAAAGGGGATAATTTACAGGTAGCTGGATGTTATGCTGAATTAAGCCATTTTAGTGTGATGCAATAATTCATTACATTTATATAGCAGTTTTCTGCAGCATTTTACATATGAAAGGGGGATTCTTCTCAACTACTACAAATGTAGAGCATCCAACTGGATGATGCAACAGCAGCACCAGAACACCCATTACACACCATCTTATTGAAGAGGAGACAGAATGATATCGGCAATTAGTATATTGATTAGTAGGGCAATGGGCAAGTTTGGCCAGGATGCCGGGGCACACCCCTACTCTTTTTCAACAAACATCCTGGTATTTTAAATGACCACAGAGAGTCAGGAGACAAGACATAATACATAATGGACAGGACTGCTTATTCATTCATTCATTCATTCATGTTAAATCCTAAAACATTCTGCTTATTTCCATGTTTGTATAATCCATAATTTAAATGCACCTTCAGAGATTTGGACCCCAAAAATCTATATAATGGCCTTGTATTTAGAGTTCATCAGAAATACTACACAATGGTTGTTACACTACAAAAAATTATTTTCTTACTTAGTATTTGTCTTGTTTTCAGTAGAAATATCTAAAAATTCTTAAATCAAGATGTATTTTCTTGATTAGCTAAATGACCTAAGAAAATAAGTCTACATAGGCTACAATTTAAGTGAATTTGTGCTTAAAACAAGCAAAAATATATGCCAATGGGGTGAGAAAAAAAATCTTAAAATAAGTTTTTCTTAAACACTTAATTTAAGCAAAATTTTCACACCCCATTGCCATATTTTTTTGCTTGTTTTAAGCAAAATTTTACTTAAATTATTTATTTTTTGTCTAAAAACTAGACTTGTTTTCTTAGGTCATTCTGCACATCAAGAAAATACGGCTTGCATTTATGAATTTTTATCTATTTCTACTGAAAACAAGTAAAACAAATAAGTAAAAATGTCATTTTTTGCAGTGTTTCTTTGACTTTGAAGATTAAAGGATCACAATTTTGTTCCACCACTCTTGTCTCTTTAACAAAAGCACTTAACCCCATTTTGTTGCATGATTATCACATCCTAAAAATAGCAGTAAAGTCACTTTAATGACAGCAAAATAGTACATTAATAATTATATCTAATGATTAAGTCAACTTGGAAAACATAAAAGCATTCAGATTCCTTCTTTATGTCGTATCACATCCTTTACTGTAGGTTAGTTTGACAAATTATGTTTCTTTACTACCCCTTTACATCCACATTATTTCAAGCCTACCAAAAGCTCAGACTAATCCAGCTACAGTCTTTCAGAATTATCCCGACCTATTTCTATAGAGGAAATGGACGAGGTCAGAGTACATTTTCCCCTGCAACAAGCACAGCAGTAGCCCTGAAGTCAGCACCTGTGTTCTAAAAGAAGCTCGGGCAACAGGAGATCCAGCCCTATTCACAGAGACCCTAGGCCAGAGACGAGGCTTATTCTGAAACCCAACACCCAACGCCCTTTAAACAGTGTGTGACTGACAGCCACAAATAGCCAGCACAGTCACTTCGATTGGGGATAGCACCATGCATGTTTAACAATTACAGTTACTTGTGTCTGTACATGATGATAATAAATGAAACATTCTCATGTACATTATAGTATGGTCCATTATAACTACAGGGCCTCATCGCCTGTCACTAAAGAGATATTTTCTTTATAAAGATAAGATTTTTCTGTAATATCTATTCATTACGATTGAGATGGACATAAAATTGATGCCCGATTCTATAATTCAATAAATGTTAAACATGAGGAATACTCCATGAACTGTGTATCCAACAGGGTGTGTCATTAATGCATTACGGAAACAATAGGAAACAAGTGTGTACTAGGGTCAACAGTAAAAAAAGCATTGAAGAACGTAAGCTCCAAATCTGATCGGTGGGTTTATATTTAACTCGGATAGTCAAGCTGGGCCCCACAGTGCTAATAACTTTGTTCCTTTCTGTCACTAGCATTTGGCCCACAGCATCCCGGTTTATTCTAAGCGCTCATTGCGCTCTCTTTTTCCGGAGACTGACATATAATTTTTCAGGCAGTGCGATTCAGACAGCTGATTCCCAGTCCTGCTTATAGGGTGAGATACATACCATGAGCACAGATCTTTACGGGCGAGCCATAATTCAACTCTATTCTGGGTTCCACAAATTCTAATAAAACTACACTGCATAGCTAAAATAGTGATATTTTAATAGCATTTTAGAGACAACTACTAAATAGTTTACACAATTCTTGCTACTTCAAACTTCTTATAACTTGTCTCTTGCAGGATCATGAACGAAGGCAAATAAATGTAGATCTCTTGGTTTATTATGCATGTTATAATAAAGCTAATAATAACTATACACTGTTAGATGTCGCTGTAGATTTAGCAGTACATTACTGTAAAAATCCACAGTACTATACTGTATGTGTACATTACAGTACAGTACTGCAGTTCATAATGCATTCTGGGTAAATTTGTTTGAGCGGGAAAATTTTACAGTATATTTTGGTCTTGATGTAACCTTGCTGTAGCCATTGCTGTAATGTGCCAGGTGTACTTGCAATAATCAGAGAAAGTGCGCCAACGTCAAATCACACAGAGGGAGAGAGAGCACAACTCCTGGCTGCAGCTGAAGGAGGACGATTGATTTCTGGCAGTTCGGTAAGTTTGAAATATTTCTGTTTCATGAAAACTTAATTTTTAGTTTAAGAATGTTGTCAATAGTTTGTCACAATATTGTTTTAAACGTGCAATGAGAGAGAAAAACGGTCGCCAACAAAGTTTCAATCTCCCTCAGAAAGTAAGCTTACACACAGATGTCTACCGCTGCTTTAACTCGCTTTACACCTTTTTTTAATGAATATAGGGTTGTTTTAACTAAATTGTGAGGGTTTTGGTGAGTTTATATTGTGTTGAAAGTGTGGTGACAATGAAACTATTTTTAACGAAATGGACAAAGACAACCCGCCAGCGCGGTCTTGCGGTCCCAGCATAATGGTCGTTTATCTCGGCGTTTCATCCGTTCAGTTAGCGTCAGAGAAAAGTATTAAGTTCGACTGTTTGGCAAGGCTGACTCGTGGTTGTAAACAGTCAGGACTTGTCACACCGTACACAGCATACTGTAGTACCGAACTCCTCCACAGAAGTGAAAACAAGAAACCTCATATTTAACTGGATACATGCATCGAACTCATCGCAGCTTTAACTTCTACCAAATATCATTCAGACCTGGGCTCATCTTAATATCAGATGAACGAAAGGGATTGCCGCGCGTATTGTTGTTGTTATTATATTACGGTATATCATCAAAAGCAGAGAATATCTTCTCTAAAGCGTTTTACACGTCCAGTAAGTTGTCCAATACATTTTTATGGCATATTGTTTCCACCACTTCAGATGCATTACACGCTGTATATAAGTTTCCAAAACACATCAAATCAATGCACGAAAAGAGAATGGGCTCCGCATTTACGTACCTTTGTCTTCTCGTCTCTGTCATCTGATCCTTCATCTCTGGATGTAAAATACGGTAGTCCATTATAACATCGTGTAGGAAACTGGCATCACCAGGATTGCTCAGATTTAGGCGATCATGTTTATCTTTAAAGTGAGCAGCTAGCTACTTGTTAAAAAACTTTGCGTGACATAGTGTTACACCGCAGCCGGTCCGGGTAAAACATTAAAGGGACAGTCTTTTTACCTTATCACTCTAAATCGCTATTTTCTGCACTAAACGAGACATTTTCAGAGATTTTCTGTAGACAAGATGTTATAATTAAAAAAAGACTTATTTAGATATTTATATATAATATATAATATAACAACTAATATATATATATATATTTGTTTTACAACTGACTTAACACTTACAGTAATGTTTTATTTGTTAGCATAGCATGATATTAGATTTAAACACTTAATACATTTTTAAATCAATCACTTTGTCTCTGCACAATGAACATTATCAAATATTATTAATGTTGTAAAATATATTGTTCATTGTTAGTTCATATTAGCTAAGGCATTACCAAATGTTAAGGAATAAACTCTTATAGTAAAGTGTTACTAAATTTTCTTTTACCATTTCCTTCACAATGTCTATTTATTTCTATGGCTAACAGATTTTGTAACATTTGTCTTTTTTACAGTCTTACCATTGCTTGTAAGCTGGATTGGGTAAGATGGATCATCTTTAAAGGCACCAGGCAAGTACATGATGTACAGTTACAAGTCATGTATTTTTTCGACTGCAATATTAAATGCTTTCACGTCACATGCAAAATTACACAGGAATGTGGCTGACTTTTTATTTGTAGTTTACATGAGTGTCATTGCACTTTTCAGGAGTTAAGGCAGATGTGGAGGCACAACGGGTGATACCAGACACACACCAAGCACATTATGTTTGGTAAGTTTGCACTTTACCACTACAGTTTCTTTAAATACCCATGTATACACTCATTCACTCATTCACACACAACACTGTAACACGACCATACACAACATGTACACAATTGTCTTAGTTTGCCATGTAGAAATATACAAACAGAAATATTCAGACTTTGGTTATAAGAAATTTAATTTAATAATTGTATTTATTTAGCAGAGGTGTCCCTGGACTTTATTGACAAAAGATTTTGTTTTCAGAATAAAAAGTTGTGTCCAAATCAGTAACAATTGTACTTTCTGTTCAGGACATTCAATCATGACATGATCCAGGTGGATGCTGTCCATTGAGGAAAGAGTTTGTTCAGCGGTAAGTGAATCTTCTGTATTTTAATGTAATTAGGTGTGGAACAGTAGAATAAGAGCAAAAGGTTTCAGAATAGGAGTAAATTCAAGGCTGAGTTTAATTTTTTAAGAATCTTTTTCTATCTTATATTTGTTGACTTAATGTTTATGATATTTCTAACAGGTTTCTGGATAGAATTAATTCCAAAGATGGGAAAAAGTGCACATGCAGACAAGGAGCAAGCAAAAAGACAAGGAACTTGGTGCAGAGAAAAGCTGTGGCCATTAACCCCTGTGAACAGCTTCATGCAGTCCCTGATTGAGTTCGAATGGACTTCTTCAAAGTAAAGGCCACTGTGGTCTGTCTGCCACAGTTTAATTTTTAATTTATTTTTAGTGTTCAATGAAATTCAAGTAGAATATTTAAAACTATGGGCCAGTGTTGTTTTTACCACGGTGAAATGTTACCTTTTAGTCGATGATGGACTTTAAACTGAAAACTTCAAACTATGGAACAGTGTTCTATTTGCCAGAGTTAAATATGTTACAGCAGGGGTCTCCAAACTTGTTTATACTTGTTGATTTTATTTTATGTTACTTGATTATATGTTTATTATTGTTTAAAATCTTGTTTTAAATATGTTTGTTTCAATTAAATGTTTTTTTTAATAAAATTTTGATACAAACATTGCTTGGATTGCCTTTTAATTCATTATGTTTTAATTTAGCATTTTTACCATATTAATAACTATAGATTTAAACCTAAATCTCTAGCTATTTTATATAATATTATTGTATTAACTGTAATAAGTAATAACTAGTATTTATGGGTCAATATAGACATTACAGTAAATTACTGTAAAAATAGACTACTGTAATAAAATATTGTAAAATTACAGTACAGTACTGCTTTGTAACTATACAGTACTAGTTTGTGTACTGTAAAATGGTATTACAGTACAGTACTGTAAAACCAAAATACAGTAACTTACTGGCAACCGTGCTGCCAGTACCGTACTGTAAAAATACAGGGAAATCGTTAACAGTGTAGCATAATGAAGATTCATATGAACAGAAACATTTGTCACCTGAATTTCAGGCTAAAAGCACTGATCAAACAAAAAAATGGTCCCAAGCTGTCACTGGGGCAGTACCCTTTAAAAAGATAATATGTACCATTTAGGTACAGATATGTATTTGGTACTATGCTTTTTGAGGTACTATGCACTATAGCAAAAATGCAGCATTTTTGTCAAATCAACATATATTTTTGTGTTACTTTAACTTAACCAAATTAAGTTAAACAATTTCAACTTGTTTTTGGTTATCAACTTATCACAGGTCAATATTGAAAATAGTATGTTAAATTGTTTTATTCAAGTTATTTTAACGTCATGGTGCATTTTTTACAGTGTCTCTGATGTATTGACTCTGTATAAACTCTGTACGTGCAAAATATACTTTTTGAAAGGATAGTGCAGGGACAGACTATATTTTTGACTATGTCTTTTCTGACATAGAAAGTATGACAAAAGAAGGAAAGGTCACAACTGTAATCTAACAATTCAATATATCACTTGTATATCTAAAGTAAAAAGAGATTAACAAAAAGCAAATGGTGACCATCTTCTCAAAATTATTTCATCATGGTTTCAGACTACACAGCAAAAAATTATTTTCAAGAAAAAAAAGCTTATTATTTTTGATTTCAGTAAAAATATCAAAAAATTCTTAAATTAAGATGCTTTTTCTTGATGAGCAAAATGACCCAAGAAAGTATGTCTAGTTTTTAGACCAAAAATATCAAATTTAAGTGATTTTGTGCATAAAACAAGCCAAAGAATCTGCCAATGGGGTAAGCAAATTATTATGAATTTAGTGTTTAGGAAAAATGTTCAAGATTTTTTTGCTTAACCCCACTGGCAGATATTTTTTTCTTGTTTTATGCACAAAATAAAATTATAAAATAAAATTTGATATTTTTGGTCTAAAAACTAGACTTATTTTATTGGGTCATTTTGCTCATCAAGAAAAAGCATCTTAAGTAAATAATTTTTTGATGTTTTTACTAAAAACAAGACAAAATACTAAGATTTTTTTCTTGAACATCATTATTTGCAGTGTAAAAATTAAAATAAAAACTGTGTCATATAAAACCCACATATTTATTTATTTATTTTAAAACCAATTATAGTTTTTAAGTTTGTTTGATACCTCACCAATTGTCTTGTTTGTGTCTAATTTTATTCCTCCTATAAGGAATTTTAGCAGGAAAATGTAAGAATGGTTAATACATTTATTTTTATGTAAACTTTTGGTATGCTTTCCATACTTAAAACCTTATATAATATACTGAAATTCAGATGTGAAAGACATTAAACACATCTACAGGTGGAGCAGATAAAGTAGCAGCACAATATGTTAACTTAAAAGTTTTGTCCTTCTTTAGGTATGACAGTTGTTGTCATTAAGGTTGACACAGCTGTCTGAGAGGCCGGAGCTGCTCCGTAATGTATTGGAATAGAAAAGGTCAAAGGTGACCTGCATTTCTTTAGATGATAAAACAGATGCTGACCATAGACAGGTGAACACCATGTACTACAAAGATGTCAAAAATGACTTTTGGGATAAAGTAGGCAATTTGTAATTTTTATAACTAATTTGTCTTATATATTTTCTCTCTAAGCCTGTAAATGTTTTGCAGTACAGTTATTTTATGCATTTGACAGATTTTTTCTAAAGCAACATACAGCACATTTAGGCTTTAAATTTATTAACACACACATTCCCTTGGAATCAAACCTGTAGACTACCAGTTGCACTGTTGAGAAAGACTTTGGCTTGTAAGCTTGTACATTATCTATTGGACAATTTCACATGTCATTTGTCAACCACAGCTGCAGTTTTAGGATTGGCATAGGTGGATTATTAACCAGCAGACCAAATGGTGATATGGCAGGAAATACACCTCTCAAATACATCCCATTCTGTCACTCCTTAAAAGAACTACATGAAACAGATAGGGTGTCAAAAGAGGATATAGGATATAGTGTTGCTTTGACTAGTGTCAGCAATCTCATTGAACAGCAGGGGTGCCCACTTAATGACTGTGTGATCATTGGTGGTCAGGGTAAAGATGAGGTAACTGGATCAAAATTAGGATAATCACACCGAATAACAATTGAAAGTAGAATATGTGTGTGAGAGTAAAGCATCTTACATCCTACATCACAGACGTGTAAAATATAACCTAACTGTTAGCCTGTGCACTAAATGACTTGATATGATGCTCCTGTAGCTCAAATAAAGAACACAGTATATTAGCCGAGTAAATTTTGTGGGTTCAAATCCCAGGGAACACATTTGATAAAATGTAGTGCTTAAATGCACTGTAAATCACTTTGGATTGAAACATCTGGCAAATGCTTAAATTTAAACATTGACTATCACCTTCATGACAAAAAAAAAATAAACTATTTATATTAAGAAGGGCATTGCAATGCAAAGCTGTCATGTAGCACCAAAAAGTAATTTGCTGCAGTGATACCACAGTGTTAAGATTTTTATTTTATAATTCATATTACGTAATAATTAAATGGTTTGATATCGTGCAGAATGTGTGAGCTTCAAAATTGTATTAATTAAAGCATGTTGCTTTCTTGAAGATTATTCACATGCATATTAGAAAAACTCTTCACATATGTCTAGATGAATTATATTTAGTTCATTAAGCATTGTCTACATTTTAAGTTACATAAAAACAATTCCATATGCTATTTTACAAGCCTTTATTGTAAGTGACATGGCTACTCTGTTTTGTAATTGTATTGTCACAAGCAATAGAAGTCAGTTATAGGTTATGAGGCTTTGGTCACATAAAATGGCTTTGTGCATTTATGTTTTTCTTGTCAGGTTAATCAATTTAGAAGTATTGGAATAGAATGCCATTGCTAAAGATTGTGGTGGAAACTGGGGCTAGTTGTCACAGCCTATTATATGGTTTAACATAAATGTAATTGCTTTGGTGACAAATATTGTAATTAACATTTGTGTGTGTGTGTGTGTGTGTGTGTGTGTGTGTGTGTGTGTGGGGGGGGGGGGGTTATATACAAGTGACAATTTGAACTCATTTAAAAATTGGACCGCTTGCAATTAGCATACGCTTTTACTATGCAGTTGGCCCCGTTTAAAATGCTGTAATTTTAGTTTGATGGTAGATATAAATAATAATAATTTTAAAAATCGTATATTATAATATATCTATATTTTAACGAGAAACATTTAATAAACATTATTTAATAAATATAATAAATATTGAAGGGTACATTTATTTTAGGCTAGTTGCTCACATTAAGTTACATGGATTCCCATTAAAGAATATTTAAATCCTAGTTGGGTCTTATTTAATAGATGTATTGTTCGCTATTTATCATTATTTTTCAGATTTCCAGGACACAACACCTACATGCAACAGTACGGAGCTGACTATCAATAAAGTTTCTTTTTATACCAATTTCTGTATCTAGGATTAAAGTTCGACTTCGTTTTGCGCTGCGCAGACCTAATGGATGGATTCGCTGTCGCGGTATTTTGATGTCATACACCGATCAATCTGCGCAGCACCGTATGAATTCGAACATAGCGCGCTGCTCAAGATGGCGGCGCCCACATATCAAACAGCACGGAGAAAGGACTGTTTATAAACCAAACTGTTTCCTTTAGAAAACGATTTGAAAGCTAATATAACGTGTAGTCGATATGTAAGAAGTCTTTACAGTAAATCGCTTGTAGCATTATTTTTTTTTTGGAATTTATCGTCGAAATAGAGGTTTGAAATTATAGATGTTTGAAATGTTCACGTGCCCTCGTATGTTTTAAAGCTGGTGGTTGATCAGATCGAAGTGTAAACAACATACGCGCGTTATATTTCCTCGCTTTAGTGTAGGGAATAGCCTATCCGAACATTTTGGCAGGCATGAGATGTGGCAAAGCACTCCAGCTCACCCTTGCGGTCATAAAACCAGATGCCGTGGCTCATCCTCTCATTCTGGAGGTGAGATATCATGAAGGATTGCACCAAAAGGGTCACAGTGAGCACTACTCTCATACACTACTCAAGAGAATATGGTTAATTCATTTAATCGGGGACACATTTAGACACTGAGACACTTTTTGATACTCATAGTTTACATAACTTTAGTTTACTGACAGCAGTGCAGGTGTTTACATACCTACCTCATAAGACATTCCCTAATGTGTTTGTAAATCTGGGTGTTTCCCTCAAGTGCCAGCTATTTGATGTTTATAGAAATCTATTTATAGATATCTATTAACCCTTTTGTTGTTTAAAACATATATTACTTTTCTTCTGCATAACACAAAATAAGATTTTTTAAGATAATCTTTTTTTAAGAGAATATTTTCTTTTATGTTCTGAAGAAGACATACAGGTTTGGATAAACATGAAGCTGAGCAAATGATTAACAAATGTTTATTTTTGAATGAACTGTTGCTTTAAAAATAAAATAAATGGATGGCTTTTGGCTTCATCTGATTTGTGGAGAATTAATTCTATGCTACATATTTTGCCTTTTCTATTAAAATGAGTCAATGTCTTGGCTGATTTAATTTCTGTTGTCTGTAGCTTCAAAGTGCCTTTCATTAGCGGCAATTTCCTTTTGCAGCCTGGTTTGAAAATTGGACCTCAGACTGCTTGAATTTATACCAGTGGATGATTTTGTTTTTATTTGCTTGTATCACTCAAGCTATACTTTGTCACTTTTTTGAAAGATTAAAACCTGTCCCCGGTTTAAAGGAAAATACCAGAAAGACTAATGGTGAACTGCAGCAGGTGTTTTTGGGGATGATTTGATTGCTTTTGATTTTGTTTGTTATATATTTCCTCAGGCTCTTCATCAGAAGATTGTAGAAAACTTTATTATTATCAGAAAGAAAGATCTGATGTGGAGAAGAAAAGATTCAGAAAAGTTTTACGCTGAACATGCAGGTAGAGTTTCTCTTCATGTCACACACTGAATATAAATACAGTCATGGTCAGACTTCTAGGCACCCTTGGTAAATATGAACACAGTTAAATACCTGCATTGTTAACCCTTTGATCTTTTAGTAAAAAAAAAACACAAAATGCGAAACTTTGAAGTAAAATAATAAAAATGGGTTGAAAACTGTGACCACAATTAATGACACCCCCAATACTTTTTTAAAAGGCCTTTAGCCAAGATAAAAGCTCTGCATCTTCCTGTATCAGGTTTGATGAGTTTAGAAAAAACCTGACAAGAGATCAAAGATCATTCCTCCATACCAGGGGTCTCATTTATAAAATTGTGCGAAGGATCCCTACTAAAAGTCTACGTATGCACAAAAGCCAAAAATGGCATATGCAAAAAAAATTAAGACTTATAAAACCAAGCAAAGTTTCCTTTATAAATCACAGATCACCTGTGCATACATGAATCATCCTCAGATCCCACACTTCAAGCTCATTCTCCCGTCAAGTTTTTTTTTAATAGATCACAACCTTTATGTGGGAACTGGCACACTTTATAAATAAGACCCCTGATCTCTTCAGATCTCTCAATTTCCCAAGTCAGCTCTCCTCTTCAGTTCATCCCAGTAATCTTCTATAAGGTTCAGGTCATGAGATAACCATTTCAGAACCTTCATTTTGTGCTTCGTGACCCATTTTTATTTTGAGTTTTATATGCATATTATTGTGTAATATGCAATTTTAGCAGAGGAAGTCAGGTTTTGATTTTTTGTTTGTTGATATTTGCTAAAAGCCATGCAGTAATATATGTGAACAAGAATGTCTAGGCTCTCTGGCAGAAAAATAGACCCACAACATTACAGATCCATCATATTAAACTGTATACATGGGGTACAATTTTTATCCTTGTTTGTATCCTTGTTTGTATCCTTTTTTTGCTTGTTTTAATCCTTGTTTTATCCTTGTCTGGACCCCTCTTGTGAGGTTGTCGCCAAAATGCTCTTTTTTAGTCTCAAAGTCTCAAATCATTTCTGCATTCTTCAGCTGTGGTCCTTGGAGAGATTTTAGCCACTCAAACTATTTTACTCAAAATTCATTAGACAGTATATGGATTCCAGGTAGATTTGTAACATAATTTTATGAATGATTAAACTTATGAATTATATCCCTGATATTGAAAATGGAATTTTCAATTGATTAAGGAATTTAGCCTTTGTGTTACTTTATATGTGTACTCCTGTGAAGCATAAAGTCATGGCAGGCAGTTTCATGTTTCTTGTCACCTTGGTGTATGATTATATTTTTGAAATATGAATGGGAATTTACTTCAAAGATATTTTGTTGATTTCTAGGCGTGCCAATAATTGTGGCCACTGTGCATTGGTGAAAAATATTTATTTCATAATGTGACTCCCCCCACCTTCAATTGTTTTACCTGATTGAAAAGTAAGATTTTTTCTAATGAAAGATCAAAGGATTAACAATGGAGATTTATTTTAATAGGTTTCTTTGTCCATGTTTACCAAGGGAGCAAATAAAAGACAGGATCACATACACTCTAAAAAAGAAAGGCTGGGTTAAATTTGGCTTAAATATTCTAGAAAATATTTATATTTGACCTGGCAATGGAATAATACAGCCTAGCATTTTGGGTCGAAACATCCCAGCATAGGTTAAATTACAACCTAACGAGTTAGGTTTGTCCCTTTGTGACCCAACGCTCTTTGTGACCCAATGCTGGGTTAAAAAAACAGCATTTTTTATATTTGTAACCATTTAAGCTCATACACAGCTTTAAATATGCATACGCAGCTTTAAATGTTCTTATATTGTTCCCTAGTAAGCCATAGATCTGCCCTACGATGTGGGAAAACAAAGCTAGCTCAGCTTTCCTTATCCAGACTTATATGAATGGAAATGGTTTCTGTAGAGACTGAAGTTGAATGGTGATGTACTTGTGTGGGTGTGTATCAGTGATGTGTGATGTTAAACAGGATGAGTCATGGTTACATGTTACTCAGTCTCAGCTTATAATTATATTCTCCTCTGAAGAAAATGCAGATGCTAAGCGTCCATGTGTCTGTATAATATATTCAAAACACTGCCGGGCCAAGATAGCAGATGCAGCAAAAATCTGCTGTGTGAACCACAACATCACCCTTGGTGGATTGTTTATTGGATGAATTGCTAAAATCAAATCAAAGACTTTGCAATTAATCAGCGATTTCTTTTCATCTATTCTGTTTTTTATTTTACAGGGCGATTTTTCTACCAAAGATTGGTTGAATTCATGTCAAGGTAAATATTTTTTATTGGCTCAAATTTCAGCTTTCTCCCTAATTATTTCTAATTAAAGAAGCCCCTTGAATATTAAAATAATATGCTAATATATTTATAAAACCAGTTGTGTCTTATTTGATACAGTGGATTTTTGAAGGAATAAACAGCAGGCAATATAGATATTATTCATATTTTGGAACAGCATGTACTCTTGTACTTTTGACAAATGACTCAAGCAAAATAAATGAGCGTCTGTTAATCGATCTCATGAATAAGTTAGAAGGCGTTTTGCTATCTTTTTCTCGAAACCATTGACATAGTACCAGTGTGTGCTATTACACAACACATCTCAAGTCAACAAGTTCAGCTTGCTATTGTTTCCATTGGTCAATGTGAACCTTTTTTTATTCATTTTCATTAAGTATTAGATTTACTTGGCCATATTGGATCATTACGCTTCAGGAGAGAGGAAGTAGAGAGAGAGGAGAGAGGAAGTATTGTTAATGTTGCGTCTGGTCCAGTTTAGAGAGTGAGGCTGATGTTACCATGGCACCCTGTCCTCACGCCTCATCTTTGTCTGTGGAATTTAAAAGAGTGCCGCAGCACTTGTACTGACCTGTGCTTAATTATATTGCACCTTTAAACTGTGAATAAGGTATAAAAGATGTATGTACTGATACATTCGAATAACATTTGACGTCAGTTATGCTTTGCTTAAATTTGACTTGCTTAAAGATGACCCGTTTACATCGATTCTACTCGCTTTTAGTTTTACTTGTACGTGTATGACACTTTAAACACTCCTAGCCAATCTCCAACCTACCTCAATTGGACTTTGCACATGCACATTACCCCTGTTTAAATTCCACTGAACACTTTATATGTATGTATATACTGGGTTTATATGTATATATCTTATATGTAATGTATGCATATGTCTGTATAATATCAGCAATTTTCATATACTGTGTATACTACACTGCACATTCACACCTATATATTTACACATTTGCTTTTGGCCAAATAAGTATATTGGTTTGCGTCTCATTTTTATATTTTCGTCTGCTAGAGGATTCCTAGAGTGTGATTCAAAGTGTTTCTTGTACATATGAAAAAAACTCTTAAATCTTATTTCAGTGGCCCAATGAGAGCTTACATCTTAGCCAGGGAGGATGCTATCACTCACTGGAGAGCGATGATGGGCCCAACAAAAGTGTTTAGAGCCCGTTTTACTTCACCAGAGAGCCTTCGGGGCCAGTACGGACTGACTGACACCAGAAACACCACCCATGGTTCAGGTACATAATTTCAATTCGGATTTATTTGGTTAAACTGATTGGAACAAATAAGTTTTACAACAGTTCTCATAATATGGTTCTTCATTAACCAACATTTCTCATTTCTCAGCAATTACACATATTTACAAGCTCTATGAGGCTTGCCTCCTAATCACACACTATCATTTATACATATAAATGACACAATTAAAATAATGGCTTTTATTGGCTTAAGTTTATTCAAATAATGTCTATGTAAAATAGTATTAATCTTTAGATAATTTTCTGTTTCTGCACAATTGAGAGAATGAATATTAATGGTAGCAATAATACAGACACACTATATCCTGGATTCATTTAAATATTTTTTGTTTTTGAAAAAAATTCAAACCATTTGATTATTGTCTTAAAGGGACAGTTCACCCAAATACAAAATACTGTCCTTATTTCCTCACCATCATAAAAGAAGATATTTTGACAAATGATGGTAAGCACACAGTTAATGGTACCCATTGACTTCTATAGTAGTAGGAGAAACAAGTACTATGGGGTACCATTAGCTGTGTGCTTACCATCATTTATCAGAATATCTTATTTTTGGGTGAACTGTCCCTTTAAGGCTAGTTACTTACTCCTGACAGACAGATGTTCAGATAGCACATTATTTCATACTCTTTTTTTTTTAAGATTCTGTTGAATCAGCCAGGAGAGAGATAGCTTTTTTCTTCCCAGAGTTCCTTGCAGATGAGTGGATGAAGAGGAAGGAGCCAAGCTTTAGGTTGGGACCCATTGAATACAATGAGCAGAGACAAATTCATACTCTAAAAGAAACAGGACTATGATTATAGATCTCCTCCAATGCTGCATTACCAGTACAGTGACTTTGCTTTCACAGGTTGTTACCTTTATGTTGCACTGTATTTATTTGTTTTGATGTCATGCTCTTTCTTCATTACTATGTAACTCCCTTGTGCTTACACAAGACTACACATTGCGTATTCTGCACCTGTGCCAAGAACAAGACTGTGTTCATTAGTTAACTATGTGCTTCATGCAATATATGTTTACACTATGTGTACTACAGTACATTTTGAAGTAAAGATCCATATATGTTTTCCTTTACATACTTGGAAAACTCAAGTTTAAATGAAGTTCTTTGAAAGTGCCTGTAATGACACACAAGACTAACAGAATACAGTTTGGTCACAATCTCTCGGTTTACATAAACCACTTTTGAGCCATTATGTTGAGTGTCCCAGTAAGTAGACTGTAAAAGGATATGGGGATTTAAATGGTGCACATGTACATTTAGCATAATCAACATTATGTTCAATTAGTGGCTTAATATGATTTTAAAAGAACTTCAATGCAAACAAAAACATTACAAATATAATCATTGTGCAGTGGAGACTTTCTAGTCTTTTTTAACAGTGTGTGGTCTTTTGATCACAATGTTTTAGTGTAATTCTTAAGATAATTTTACAATGTACTGAAAATCTGTCATAATCTATTATTATGCGTTTCCTGACAGTAACGTCTTATGGCATAGTATTAAAATAACAAAATAAATCTTATCTTTACACATTACTTTTGCCTGTAGCTTCATACAGAAACTAATTAAGTTTTAAACAGATGTTTTCCCTGTAGTCACATAATAATTTTTACATGACACTTAATCTTATAAAATGATAAGACAATGTTGAAGTAATGCCAAGTACAGTGTTGATGTTTACTCTAAAAGGGTAAGGTTGGCTAGTCGTGGCCTTGTGTCAATCTTGTAACCCGAAAGTTTCTCTACCAAAAAGGCAACTGTAGTGCGGGAATAACACTGGGGATCTCCAAAAGAGCCCTAATTCTCATATACATACACATTGTCACATACTCTATAAAACAAATAAACTTCTAATCAATTTGTAAATAAAAAAGAGAAACCCCACGCTTCGTTGTTTGTATTTTTCACAAACAATTTAAATAAATATGTACTTTAAACCACATTCATCGATGAACAGACTTTTAAATTAATCAACATCTCTGATTGCCTTCTTTTTGTGCTTTCAATATACAGTATGTGTGCTGTACATTTACTAAGACCCTGTATGCATCAAAAAACAAAACGGACACAACATGAAAACAACATAGAAGTAGACATTATTAAAACAATCTAATGTCGTCTGCAACTTAAGGATGATAATGCATTGACCGATGAATGATACTGCTGATCACAGCACTGATGGAATTCTTCATTCAGGTCATCCCTGCTTTAAACGTCTTTGGTCCATTAAATCTTTGCCAAGGCTTTAAGAAATCCATGACAGAATCTGTTTCAGGCAAATGAAATGAACAATCCTCAAGAAAGCAACTTATTTAGGCACTGAGTCAATGGCAGCATCCTTCAGACCGTCCACTGGTTTCATGACCTCATATGTGGTTTGGGATGTTTCCTTGATCTTTCCGCTCTTGTCCACCTTCCGGATACTTTGAGTCACAGTGATGGTCACCTGCTTGGTGGACATCCTGTTGTCCTGCCATTTGGTCTAAAGGAGAAGGCATTGACACATTTTACAGTTGATCAAACAGGATTGTTACCAAACATTTGAAGATAACTAATTTTTTTTTCATAATAGGCTACTTAGCAACAGCAAACATCACAAACTTCTGAATGTGTTAATGTAATAAATCACATTGAATGGAAAATGTATAAAGATACGCTGGAAGCAAAATACAATCTTTGCTCTTCTTCCCCAAATTCTCTTTTGCTCTTTTTATTTTCAGGGTTCCCACGAGTCATGGAATTTCTGGAATATTATGGAATTTTTAAAGGTCTATTCCAGAGAATTTTATATATTTTTTTGTCCACGTCATGGAATATCAGGGATTTAGTTTGTTGCTTTAAATTTGAGTTTGCATTTATCAAACTGTAATTTGCTTGTTAAATTATGACGTAAGAAATGCCGTTTCCGGGTCCAAGCATCCATTGATTTCAAGTAAGACTACAATCTAAACAGCTGTTTATTTGCATTGTTTATTAATTTACCATATTTAAGCTAAACTATTTTATAAACTCCGTGTACACATTATCAGACATATGAAAATTAAGCTTTTTAGTCATTGAAAGTCAGGTTAAAGTCAGGGAATTTGACATTTGTCTTAATAGTGGGAACCCTGTATTTTTAATACATCCTAAGGTTTTGATAAAAAAAAATGCATAGTGATAAGATATTGAAAATTATTTGTCAACTGTGTTAAAGTTGTACTGACATTGTTGTGGTTTTTATATTTTGCTGCCTTTTACATTGGCATAAGGTCTAAAATGAGTTCTTAAAATAAGTTTTTTTTTACAGGTATGCAGACTAGTGAAATTGTTATGAAAAATGGTTTGTCTGGCTAATAAAATGAGTATTGATGTGTAAGCAATCAACATTAAAGGGATATTTAACCAAAAAATGAAATTCTGTATTCATTTTCTCACCCTATGTTGTTCCAAACCTTTATACATTTATTTGTCTTGCTGAACATAAGGAAGATATTTTGAAAAATGTTAAAAACCAAACAGATCTGGGGCACCATTGACTTCCATAGGTTTATTTTTGCCTACTATGGAAGTCAATGGTGCCCCAGATCTCCTTGCTCTTCAAAATATCTTACTTTGTATTCAGCAGAACAAAGAAATGTATTTAAGTTTGGAACAACTTGAGGGTAAGTAAATGATGACAGAATTTAAATTTTTCCATAAACTGTCCCTTTAAGTAAAAAAGATATTTCATGAAATTGCATTGTGCAAACAAAAGGCCGAACAAAATCAATATATATATATATATATATTGGAGATACATACTATTTCTTCAGTTCGCAGCACACTTCTTCTCTGTAATGTGGTACCAGACGTGGACAGCACATCCTGCTCTTGTGAAGAGAGTACGGCAGGGGTGCTTCCTGTTTTTATGTCATTTAAGCCCACCTCAGACATGGCTGAACAAACTTTCAGATAGGCCTGAGCTGGAGAGGGCAGGCCATCATCAAATAGATCTTTAAGAGTTGATAATAAGGTGGTTAATAAGATAAACACAATAATAGATGAGATAAGATTTAACACAAAGTTAAATAGAATATTGCTACATCTTACTAACCATGAACTAAGGAATATATTTTATGCATAGTCAGATCCTTCAGGTTTATTTGTTATTCATACAAGTTCACAATGTTACACACTAGAGTATCAATGTTGCACAAAAAGATAAGGAGCATTTATTGTGCTCAACCTTGCCTATATTGTACTACAGTATTGAATGGACCTAACCATCTCCATGGCAACAAGAGGCCTACTGGAATGCAGTAGCAGGCTCACAACACTATCCTCACTTTCCGGCAAGGAAAAATCATTTAACGTGACTGTTTACAATGTGGGAAACCCTCGGACTGAGGTCTGTGTACTAAGTAACTGACCTAAGATTTTTGTTATTTCAACTAATCTTTTCAGAATCAGATAATGGTCTCAAAATGTCCATTCTCACCAAGGTTGGCAGTTTTCTCTGAAGGAAAGCCCACTTCTGAAGAGTTTTCTGAGGGAATGCTTTGAATGGAGGACAGTGGTATGTCTGTGTCCGTGCTGGTCAGCCATGTGGACTCCGTCTCTTTGGTCCAGCTTTCCATATATCTTGGCTCCAACACATCTGTCCGGGAGCCTCCACAGCCCATGATATCCAAGACAAATCCAGCACAACACCTACACCTTGGATTTTAGGTCCATTAAAATGTCTCCCAAATAGCAAAAGAAAAAGGCATTAGACTAAATATGCTTGCTGTTGCAAACAGCAAAAGCGTCACCATGTGATGCTTAGTGATGTTTCAGTCATGAATGTCATCACTATTTATAATCAGCAAGTTGTTTGTCATAAACATTTGCTTGCTAAGGATCTGTCGGCTTCCAATGGTCAAGTGTCAGGTCAGTCAAACAAGGAGATCCAATCTGTGGGAAAGAAATAATAGCCTATAATGTTCGTCTTGGTACTAAAAATAATTTGGATTTGGCTGTGATTTCAATTAGTAAGATTGAAAAATGTGTTAGTTTTATGTATTGTAATTTTAAATTTTAAAACAAAACAGCTTGAAGGCCTAAGTAATAAAGAATTCCAAGGGTTTCTATTACAGATATTATTATGAACCTGCTTTTTTGTGTTTTGTACATTAATCCAACAGGCTATTCTATATCAATAGAACCCAACACTAGAGACCCAAACCATTACAATTTCCATTAAAACCATTATGGCTATTAAATCATTAACATTTTTGTGATGGTTTCTAATGTTTATTTGTTCAGAAGACGATATTTGTAATTTCTCTTGCGTAGTAGTAGTAGTTCAACACTCGTTATCCGCACATGACGTAAACAAACAACCTATACGAGTGTGACATCTCCTTTGCTCTGTGAATAAACGAAGTGACTCATTAACCCAGCGATGTACAATGTATTGTTTACACATCCAATGCCTTGAGCTCGATTGATCTATTCGTGTTGTTAATTCATTCAACGAACGCGTTGTTGTGCCGTATTTTTCAGCGCACGCGTCTTCAATACAGTTAAAGACTGTATAGAAAATCGTTCATTTTGCAGTAGCCTATACAGTTTATGCAGTACATGCATTTCTTCATTTACGCTGGGAGCCTTTGCCTGCGGTCTTTTGCGCGATGTTGATGTTTCACATGAAATTAAGTCGAGAGAGGAATCAATGTCTGTCATTACAACAGAATAAGCCGAACATTTTCATTTAGTAAATAATAATAGTATTGCATTTATAATCACTCACCATTATCTTGCTCTTCTGAAGACATCGCTGGCAAGATGAGTGAGAAGATGAGCTTATACAGAGACGAGCAAAGCAAACATTGACTAATGACACTCCCCTATCTCTCTCTCTCTCTCTTTCTCTCTCTCTCTCTCTCTCTCTCTCTCTCTCTCTCTCTCTCTCTCTCTCTCTCTCTCTCTCTCTCTCTCTCTCTCTCAAATTCAAATGAGCTTTATTCTCACGATTTGTACAGTATTGCCCATTACATGAACATTGAACAACAAAATAGTGGTTATAATACATAAATTATAATATGATAATACATAAATGATGAATAAATAAATACAAACAAAAATCCTTAAATAAGTAAATAAATACATAAATGCAAAACATAAACAAAACACCTTGTACAAATATTTAGAAATGTTTAGATGGTATCTGACTTGTAGACTGTCTCTATCTGTTGACTGTTACATATTTTGCTGCTGTTGTGATCATTTTCGCCCAAAATGTATTTGATATAGTGGCATAAAATTTTATATTATTTGTTGAAATGTTGTGAAGTAGCCCGATCGAATGTTCTGATAGTTATCACAGTGTAGCAAAACAGTGTTTCCACAACTTATGTGAACACAATAAACAAAGTCTGTGCTTTTGCGGCTGCCATCTCTGTTTCTGACGTCTTCTCTCTGTAGCCAGGCAATGATCAATCAGTCTGTGTCATTGTTTATGATCTTTAACACAGTTCAGGTATTCTGCTGGCCTGTAATCTTCTTTCAGTGGTGTAATCTTCTTTTTTGATTTAGTGGCATCTTCACAATAGGCGATGTAATTTTGTAATATGGTTAGTACAGATTGTGCTGTGCAAGGTTGGATGTAGTTTCAGCATGGGCTGAATCGTTGGATCATTGGATTTGAAGTGATTGTATGATTTCAGAGCTCTTTTTTTAGGCTGATTAATGAGAGGGAATTGTCCTATTTCAGCTCTGCATGAATTGTTTGGTGTTGCTCTGTTTACTTTTAGGATGCTCTTACAAATTTGGGTATGCAGAGTTTGGGTTTCCTCTTTTTCACATTTAGAAAAGTTCTTTGGAATGCCCATATTTTACAATGCAATTGGTTCAATTATTGCTTTTATGATTTTTAGCAATGTTTAAACTAAAATTTCATATTGGATTTCATGTAGAAGACTCATTGCTTTTGCTTTCAATTCTTTTATGGCTACAGATGCGTTAGAGCCAAATTCCCTTTTGAACTTATTATTAGTCCCAGATCGGTGTATTCATGGGTTTGGTTGGAGTCCTTGGTTTCCTGCTCTGGAAGTGTGTTTTCCCTACATCTGGATCTGTTTTGAACAAAATTCTATTTTAATTTTAAGAGCCCATGTTTGACTGAATGTTCCTATGTCAAGGAGCTGTGGGAATCCCTCTTTTGTTTTTGACTGAATGACTAAATCATATGTAAAGAGGTGACATTTAATTTCTGATTCAGTCAGGGTTGGGCCAGGTGCAGTTGAAGTACTTAATGCTAATTCATTTATATAAATGTTAAATAGTGTGGTGCTTAATAGGCATTGTATTTGTGCATTTGTTTCCTTTTTTCACAGCACATTGCTGATGAAATAAAATGCTCTCCCTCCAATCCCATTTTCCAGTAGTTTTAGGAAGGGTCCATCATACCAGATCGAATCGAAAGCCATCTCAAAATCAACAATTGTGTACTTTTACAATGGTCCAACAGATGTGTTTGAGGACTGACTGTAAATGCTTTGAGATGCACTGGATCAACGTCTGTAATGAAATAATCTAGTGCTGTTATCCAGAAAAGAATTATAGGCCTAACAGCCAAAAAAGTCTCCCTGCAACTGTCACTATATACAGGCTCATGGATTGACATAGCTATAGGAGACCTTTCCCACTTCTGTTGGTGAAGTGAAGTGAGTATTTGCCAATGTATGGTAACCCATACTTGGAATGTGACCTCTGCATTTAACCCATCCAGTGAATAGTGAACACACGCACTGCAAGTCGTGAACACACAAAAACCCGGAGCAGTGGGCAGCTATCCCTGCAGCAATTAGGGTTAAGGTGCCTTGCTCAAGGGCACCACAGTCGCAACCCGCTGTTCGTGAGCCTCGAACCGGCAACGCTCGGGTTACAAGCCCGACACTCTAACCACTAGGCTACAACTGCGTTTGTCAAAATGATTTCTTTGGTGATGTGAGGGCAGGGTGCTTGGGGTATGTAATATATTTGTCTTTCTGTATATTGACAAAGTCTGATTGGTTTCCATTTAGAAATTTCTGGCATTTAGATCACCACACTATAACACTTTGCCTTTTATCTCGAAATGGCAGATCCCCTCTTGTATGGTAAAGGTGTATTTCGTATTATTAATATGTAGCACACAAAAATATGTGACGGTCTGTGTATCCTTTTGGATATTTAAGATGGGGACAGCCTTTCTGTGGAGATGGACTGGAGGCTGCTGACATTCAGGGTGGGGTGTTGTGCCAAGTGAACATTGGGCTTTAGAGAACAGTCTTTGGACACTCTTGCATTAATATGTTTGATGGGTGGAAATCAGAGCGCAGCAGGATAATTTTGGAATTAGAAAAGTTGGAGGATGCTTTCTCTGTTAATTGTATGAGAGCTGTAACTACTTTCTCTCTCTCTCTCTCTCTCTCTCTCTCTCTCTCTCTCTCTCTCTCTCTCTCTCTCTCTCTCTCTCTCTCTCTCTCTCTCTCTCTCTGGTGCCGATATGAATGATGATGATATGACATGGGGGAACCCAGCTCCAGGGCCTTCTGTGTGTTTGGGCACCATATTTTCTTAAGGTATCTTTTATGAACAAAAATTTTCATTAATAAACTTCCCATTGGGGTTAATGAGGAGTATGATTTGCTGCTTGACAGTCAGATGAAGGAGGGCTGTTGTGGTTAATGGCTGTTGTAGCTGGTGAAGAAGGATGTATGTTGTTGTTTCCACATTTTTTAGACCTGACAGTTTTCTGTATGACTGTCTGTCCAATTCTCTCTTCTCTTATTACAGATGGTTGTTTGGTGTCCTCACAGCAAAATATGGTTATCACCAGTTCTGTTTACATTTGATTTTGCTATAAGTTCTTCCTGTAACATGGCTGTTTCTCTTCTGTAATCCTCTTCTTTCTCAATTTGATCAGTTTGTTTTGTCACTTTGCTTACCTCCTCTCTCAGTTGTATCAGCCATCGTCTTTTGACTGCTTATTTGTGTTTTGAAAGGTGGATCTGTCTTCTGTCTGCTTCAATGGTTTGTTTTGCTCAGCTGAGCATTTTCTTCAATCTTTTTTGAACTGTTTTTGATTGCCCTGAATCATTACCATTTAGTTCACTGTTATGATGCTTGAATCTGAATTTTCATTTGTTACTGATGCCCTTTCCGATGACTGTGGTGTAAAGGCCGTTTCACACGGTACGCGGCGGAATTGCCACACGGCTACAGCTTTTCTTGTGTAGTGAAAACGTTTTGTGCAGCATTTAGTAAATATGTTTATCTTCAACAGCGCCTGCCATGAAAATGGCATAAAATAATAGGCGTTACTCTCCATTCTTCTACAGAGTAGAGTGTCTCAGGTCTGTCCTTGAGGTGCTTTTCTTCATCTTTTCTTTAAGATCTCATTGTTAGCTTTAGATGGGTATGTTATGATGATTGAATCTGCCATTCTGAAAGACAGCCTATCCACTGACCTTAAATTGTGTCTTAACTTGTCCAAAGTTAACTTACAGCGTGCGTCTCCCTCAGACTGTAAACGAAGCCAGGGCACACTGAAAAAACAGCTGGGGCGCACCCGATAACACGTCAGCTGCGTCGCACGTCATCCGCGTCACTGCAGTCACATGACTTTAGTCTTGTGCACGTGGTTCACAACAGAGCCGGAAGAAAAGACAATGCTGAATGAAGTCATAATTTTTGTTATTATTGGACCAAAATTTATTTTCAATGCTTCAACACATTCTAACTGACCCACTGATGTCACATTGACTACTTCAATGATGTTTTTATTACCTTTCTGGACATGGACAGTATGAACTAGGATTCAGTGTGTATTCAACGCACCACCATTGTTTTTTACAATGCGTGGAATGGTGCGCTGTGAGTGGTTGAGCGGATTTATTGCATTCTGCAGAAAAGGAGGACTGGCATTTATCGCGGTTTTGGAAAAAAGGTAAGAAAAGATAACAGAATAACATGGCGGATATCAGATTTTGCGTAAAATTATGAATTCACTTTTTAATACCTGACACAATCTTGATTTTCTGGTAACTACTTTTTTTTTTAAATGCTGTTTATCGCATATATGGTAAATAGACTGCATTCATATAACACTTTCATAGACCCATGGCCATCTAAAGTGCTTTACATATTGCCTCACATTCACCCATTCATACACCAACAGCGGTGTCAACCATGCAAGGTGCCATCCAGCTCGTCGGGAGCAGCTGGGGTTAGGTGTAATGCTCAAGGACACCTCAACAATTGGTCAGGTGGAACTGGAGATTGAACCACCAACCTTCTGATTTGTAAACAACCTACATGAACCACTGAACCACTGCCAACCCTAGTATACCTTGAATTCTTGGCAAATCACTTTTGATTAAAGAGTCTGCCAAATGCATAAATTTAATTATAAAGAATATGAATTTTGACGGTAATTAAAAAAAGTTTTGAGCAATCAAATACTGCAATTTTTAAAACTGAAATACAATAAGAACATAGAGCAGAAAGCGCATTAACCTTCTATGTAAATTGCTGTAGTGATTTAAATGGAAAAAGGTTTGATTGGATGGCAGCCAGTATCAAAGCAGCTGTAGTCCTCAAAGCCTGTCAAACAAAGTGCCATCCAAACACTACAGCTGTATGTGGAGCATGTGATTATAATTCCAGCTGGGCTAATCTGCTTCAGGTAGTCTTTCAGTGTGTGAGAGCACTTTAGAGTATGTGCCATTAAAAGATGAACACTCAAAAAAGCTTTTACTATTCAGCAGCTATACACAAAAACAGTCACATAACCAAATCATGCATACTCTGTTCATTATAACAGCTGAGTCTGTATCAGTTCAATACTGGAATAATGACAGCGGTGAGTGTTCTTTACAGAACAATAGCTACTGACACAACAGTTATTCTCTAGCCAATTTGAATGGCTGAAAGGGTCAGATTTGGCAGATATTTTTATCCAAAGTACAATCTTAGAAAAAAGGTTTAATTTGCCATCTAGAGCCATATGAGGTTCTTTGCTCAAAGGATTTCCAAGGAACCCTTTATAACAAAAAGGTTCCTTATATGTACAAAAGAAAGAACCTTTTATAGCAGAATGAGTTCTTTGGTATGATGTTTCGTAGCCTACATGTTTTATAATCTACATTACATTTTCATTTTCCATTTAACACTTAAAAAAAGTGCTTTAAAGGTTCTTCCATAGATTAGAAGAACCGTTTTTGGTTCCTCAAAGAACCATTCAATCAAAGGTTGGCTTTATATAATCTGAAGAATCTTTTACCACAAATAACCTTTTGTGAACAGGGGTTAAAGGTTCTTTATGGAACCATTTAGACAAAAAAAATGTATGGCATCATGAAGCACATTTATTTTGAAGAGTGAAAGTATACATTTGATTAGTGCAGTATGACCCAGCCATTGCTGTGGTTCTCAAACTTTCCACGTGCACCCCATACCACCCTTGTGAGTGCATCCCTTTGTGCCCCCCAACGAAAATTCATGACATAATCTCAAACTCAGAATTTGATTTAAACAAGATGTATTAAATTATAGTGCTGTTGGTCGGTAGCTATATTTTTCTGATGTTTGATTAGACAGAATTTATGATAAATTAATGTGTTTCATAAAATGCCATAAAACTGGAGCCCCCCCGGCACCTTCTTGCGCCCCCCAAGGGGCCCACCCTCAGTTTGGGAATCAATGGATTACACCATTCAACAGATGAGCTACGGGCAAAGACATAAAGATTATTGGCATCAAATGTCAAATATTATTCAGAACCAACATGCCAAGCATAATTACTTGAATAATAAAAAACTGTTTCTGTCTGATAATCATCAAAGTTCTCATAAAATCATTATAGACCTGGATCAAAACATTGAAAAGGGATGTGTAGACTGCCACAGTGGGAATTTTAAATATGGCAATAGAAATGTGTCAGCTCACAGAGCTTTCCATCCAGAGAGGAAATCTGAAAATCTAATCCTTTATAGAGATGCCCCTAATCCAGTCCAGGCACTTTAATCAGCTACTTCTGATTCCCTGCATCACACATGATGGGTTTTCACTCATCTATATCCTAATTGTTAAATCATTATGATTTGTCAAATGATTTGTCATATGGACATTTGACAGAAATTAAAAGCCCAACAGCAGTAAATACACTGTTTGTGTGTGATTTTAAAGGTGCAGTGTGTAGATTTAAGGTGTAGGTTGCGTATTGCACCTCCCTTTCGAAGCACATAGAGAAGCTATGGTAGCCATCACAGGACAAATATGTCATTGTTTGAGACAATGAAGTGACAAATGCGCTTTATAGAAAAGTTTGTCCATTTAGGGCTACTGTAGAAACATGGAAGCACAAAATGGCAGCTTCCATGTAAGGAGACCCGCAGTGTGTGTAGATAAAAACATCTTATTCTAAGGTATTAAAAACAATACAGTTTATTTTGTAAGGTCTTTATACAACACTCAAAACAGTTATCTATATTATATTGCATTGCTGTCTAAAGATCCTTTTAAAATTTACACACTGCACCTTTGAAGGTGTAATTGATTACTGCATGTTTTTTTAACTCACATTTAATGACTTTAAGGCTGGTGGACTTTAAGTTACCATGGTACCCCATTAGTCTTTGTTAATTAAACCTCTTTTCTTCACCTTTTATCAAGGAGCTAATGAAAGAGAGATCTCTGACAGCCCGTCCCTTATGCAACAAACATATATTTCTCAATATATTACATGACAATATATTTAATGTGTCTCCATATATTGTGAAATTTACAAAGTAATATATATCATGATATATTATATAAAAATATATTATATATATGTAAGTGATATATTGCAATATATTATACAATACTGCAATTATTGCCGTTTTCATATATTGATTAAATACATCTCATTATACTATTTAATATATCCCATAATATACTAGTCAACATTTCAAGTGGATCAAAACCTTTCATAAAAGTTGTCTTAAAATATTGGACAATATGCGTTCTTGTCTTAGGACACCTTTGATAAACTTTTTTGATCCACTTCGAATGTTGACTAGTGTATATTGGAAATATATGAAGTAATATATTGATGCATATATTCTAAATGCATGTAATATATTGAAGTATATATTGGCAATATATGTAGTAATATGTTGATAAATATACTCTTAATGCATGTAATATATTGCAGTATATATTGGCAATATATGGAGTAATATGTTGATAAATATACTCTTAATGCATGTAATATATTGCAGTATATATTGGCAATATATGGAGTAATATGTTGATAAATATACTCTTAATGCATGTAATATATTGCAGTATATATTGGCAATATATGGAGTAATATGTTGATAAATATACTCTTAATGCATGTAATATATTGCAGTATATATTGGCAATATATGGAGTAATATGTTGATAAATATACTCTTAATGCATGTAATATATTGCAGTATATATTGGCAATATATGGAGTAATATGTTGATAAATATAATCTTAATGCATGTAATATATTGCAGTATATATTGGCAATATATGGAGTAATATGTTGATAAATATACTCTTAATGCATGTAATATATTGCAGTATATATTGGCAATATATGGAGTAATATGTTGATAAATATACTCTTAATGCATGTAATATATTGCAGTATATATTGGCAATGTATGGAGTAATATGTTGATAAATATACTCTTAATGCATGTAATATATTGCAGTATATATTGGCAATGTATGGAGTAATATGTTGATAAATATACTCTTAATGTATGTAATATATTGCAGTATATATTGGCAATGTATGGAGTAATATGTTGATAAATATAATCTTAATGTATGTAATATATTGCAGTATATATTGGCAATGTATGGAGTAATATGTTGATAAATATAATCTTAATGTATGTAATATATTGCAGTATATATTGGCAATGTATGGAGTAATATGTTGATAAATATACTCTTTATCTATGTAATATATTGCAGTATATATTGGCAATATATGGAGTAATATGTTGATAAATATACTCTTAATGCATGTAATATATTGCAGTATATATTGGCAATATATGGAGTAAAATGTTGATAAATATAATCTTAATGCATGTAATATATTGCAGTATATATTGGCAATATATGGAGTAATATGTTGATAAATATACTCTTAATGCATGTAATATATTGCAGTATATATTGGCAATATATGGAGTAATATGTTGATAAATATACTCTTAATGCATGTAATATATTGCAGTATATATTGGCAATATATGGAGTAATATGTTGATAAATATACTCTTTATCTATGTAATATATTGCAGTATATATTGGCAATATATGGAGTAATATGTTGATAAATATACTCTTTATCTATGTAATATATTGCAGTATATATTGGCAATATATGGAGTAATATGTTGATAAATATACTCTTAATGTATGTAATATATTGCAGTATATATTGGCAATATATGGAGTAATATGTTGATAAATATACTCTTAATGTATGTAATATATTGCAGTATATATTGGCAATATATGGAGTAATATGTTGATAAATATACTCTTAATGTATGTAATATATTGCAGTATATATTGGCAATATATGGAGTAATATGTTGATAAATATAATCTTAATGTATGTAATATATTGCAGTATATATTGGCAATATATGGAGTAATATGTTGATAAATATAATCTTAATGTATGTAATATATTGCAGTATATATTGGCAATATATGGAGTAATATGTTGATAAATATACTCTTTATCTATGTAATATATTGCAGTATATATTGGCAATATATGGAGTAATATGTTGATAAATATAATCTTAATGTATGTAATATATTGCAGTATATATTGGCAATATATGGAGTAATATGTTGATAAGTATAATCTTTATCTATGTAATATATTGCAGTATATATTGGCAATATATGGAGTAATATGTTGATAAATATACTCTTTATCTATGTAATATATTGCAGTATATATTGGCAATATATGGAGTAATATGTTGATGCATATATTCTTTATGTATGCAATATATTGCAGTATATTGTAAAATACATGAGTAATATGTTGATACATATATTCTATATATATGTAATTTATTGCAGTATATTGATAAATATAAATAATTGTCGCTTTTAATATATTGCACGTGAATATAATATATGTGTTTATATATCTCAAAATATGCAATATTATATTTACAAATATCCACCATATTGTATTCCGATTGATATGCAAAAATGTATTAACAATATATGTACAGATATAGTGTCACATGTATGTTTACTATATTGTAGAATATATTTTAAATAATATGTAAAATTATATAGAAATATATACATAAAAATATGTACACACATTTATACCACATATTAACACAGACTAATGGATAATCTATCAAAAGCCACCTTTATTTTCTTTTAATCAGGCACACATACTAAAACTAATTTGAGGTAGAGAGCTAAACAGACCTATTACAACCACAAGAGATTTTGCACATGGTCAGACAATGTGGTTTGCTTTACATTACATAAATGTCTTGCATTACATTAACATAAATTACATTTTAAAAGAGTGACATAAAACAGAAAATATACAAAATATAAATGAAAGCAATTTAAATTACAAAGGTCTATTTATTTCAAACTTTCAGCAGTGCCGTTATACAGTTAAAAATACAATATAAACAAAATGCACAGACAATAATAGATATAAACAAACTTTCAAGGAGCTTTGGCAATGTGAAAAAGCAAAGACATAAATTACCAAAAGAACAGGCCTTTATCCTGGCTAGGAGTCCATCTTGGCTCTTCACTGGTTTAAATTACTTATATACCCATGCTTTTGCACTTCACCTGGTGTCTTAGCTCGCATATTCTACTGTTGATGGATTTTCTAACATCAGCTTTGGCCGTGGAAACTGGTTTAAAACAGCATCTGTGGAACAAAACAACAACGATTACTCTCTCCCTTCTCACTCCTTCCCCTCTGGTTCACAAAAATCTCTCCTGGAAGAGATGCAATCAAAACTGGAAAGCACCACCTCTGAAAACTATGTACCTTGTAAAGCTTGAAGTTTTTCCTGGGTTGAGAGCATGCCAACGATCAGTCTCCTTCTCAAGTTTTACTGGTGGTTAGCAAACAACTTTTAGGTGCATTACCGCCACCTACTGATTAGGAGTATGAGTTAGGACTATAGGTCAGGACCAGAGATGTATAAAGTACTAGGGACCCAGACTTGAGTAAAAGTACAAGTGCTCTATCAAAAAAGTGACTTGAGTAGAAGTTGAAGTGCTCTTTAAGCACAGCACTTAAGTGGAAGTACTAAAGTATTAAACATGTTTTGTACTTAAGTATTGCAAGTAGTTTATTTTAAAATATACTACTCAAGTACTGAAAGTAAAAGTACAAGTATTGTGTAATGTAGTTATTAAAGAAAACAGTCAAAAGTTTGAATATAATATTGTTTATATTATTTCAAATGTTTTAGCTAAAGGACACTCACAATTCCTTTGGCTGTAGCAGGAGTACAAAGACAGGACTGTTCAGATAATTTAGATTAATTTAACCAAATAATTAAATATTAGTCGATATAATGGTAATAGGTACAGTAAAGGTACAAGGTGTTTCAATGAACTTAAGTTTCCTTCTTTCACGCACACTCGCCCTTTCTCACGCATTCTCTCTCTCTCTGTCTTTCTCGCGCACTTTGGTTCTCTATTTGCTTCACTTTGTCCACAACCCCGGCTCATATTTGGGAGTGAGAGGGAGGGAGGGGTCCGCCCTTCACTATCTCCGATTGGTTTAGAACACGATCTGTGTGTGTTTCTAATGTGTATCACCGCTCTGGCAGTGATAATGTGGGTTTGGAATGATTCGTAACATTTGAGTGTAACGAGTAACTACACTCTAAAAATGGCTGGGTTATTTTTTAACCCAAAATGCTGGGTTGAGTCTGTTGGGTTGTTTTGCTGGGTTATTTTTTAACATTTTAAACACTTTTTGGGTAGTTTCAGTTTTCTGGTTGTTGGGTTAAAACTGCTGGGTTATTATGCTGGGTTGTTTGAAGAGGCTCACGTGCTTCGCGCCTTTGATGTTTGAATGTGCTCAGCAAGGGTCGTTGTGAAAGGACAGAGTCACTGGAAGAAGTTGTTTCAAGGTAAGTTTATATGTTTTTGTAAACATTTCATGAATATAAACAAAATTATAACATTTTGCGAGACACCAACGTGTTAATTTATACAGACTAAGACGACGGGTGTAATTTAGAGGAATGACGACTGTTACCTCAGATCGCCATTTACACAAATTGACTTGAATAATCGTTCTAAATTGTTTAATATGGCATATTAATAAAATTAATAAAATCGATGTTACAAAATCCCCATCACACGGTTGATTTATTAACTCATGACAATTTCTGTAAGCCTTTAACAAAGCGAGTCAAAACCGGTACCGAGTCGACCTCCGCAACCCCACTTCGGCTTGTTGTGTCACACACGCGCATAGTTTTCCCAGCTTAGCAATAGCGACACTATTAAATTAAATTTGATGACAAACGAGTTGCTTTCTTGTCATTCGATATGGAAAGACAGACCGCGAGGCGCGAGCAAGTTAACTTAACCGGCGGCGGAGAATTGCGGAGCCGGCGTCTACTCTGTCACTGAGAGGCAGGGACAAGCAGCACTTTCAATTCACCGTCGGTACGGCAGGTAACTCGTCGATAAATGAAAACGAAACAGCGTTTCCAAGAACCGGTGTCTCATATGTATATTGCTTGGTCCTCTCTTTTAAAATGAAACAATAATTTAAGTGTTTGGACATGAACTTGAAAACATAAACGTATTTGTCACCAAGACGGAGGCTGCGTGTACCGTTTAACAAACATTTATATGTGTTATATGAATGAAGATGTGTTATTGAGTCGTATTTAGTTACTATTTTATATTAATTTAATAATATTCTTGGGTTGTCTCCTGTGATTTCAAGTTTATATTGACCAACCCTCTGATCTGTGGCTGACTACTGTATCAGAGATGTTATGTTTTTAGCAGAGATCAGATGTGATGTTGTTTTCCCATTCTTTTTTTTAGAGTGTGCAGAGTTTTTACGTCCATCCATTGATGAGGCTAGCAAGGCCTTCATACAGCCAGTAAGTATAACATTTAATCATTCCTATTTAAAATGTTTTGGGAATGTCTTAATTATCTGCTGCATTTTAGTTCTGCAGCACTTTATTCTTTATAGTAAGATCATCCTATTTGTCAGTCTGTGTGGTTTGCAGCCTTTGTTGTTGGCACAACAATTAAAGCAGTGTAACACCAAAGTCTTATGCAAACCGATGACAGGCCATTGCATTTTTGGGAAAAAAATCTCACAAGTGGTGGTAATGCGGCCAGGGATCCAAAAGAAAGTCTTATAATTTTTATAAAATGTATAATTCCCTTGGCCCACATGGTTTTCTGAACACTTAAATCTGATCATTTAGTTCAGACCACTAAAAGTTTTTTCCTCTTTTGTAGATTGCAACAAATGTGGTGGAAGTTCTTCTCTGGACAGAATCCTCAAAATCCTTTCCTTTATTTCCTGGCCATGGGAAACATGCAACAGATCTCTCAATCTTTTTTCTCAATCAGTCTCTCTGATGGAGCCAATACGGAAGTGACTTAAACTGCAATTCGGCAAAGATGGCGACGGCACGCACCGCCTACTTTAGGCTTCAAAAATGCTCTTCACAAACCAGTGGGTGACGTCACGGACACTACTTTCATATTTTTTTTACAGTCTATGGTTTAAAGGCATTTTACGTGCTTGAAAATAAATACCCCAGGCAATGTGCATCTACTGTAGTCTGTCATTTTCCAAATGGATAAATCCTCTGCTGTTCGGTTCCTTTGTACATCTTTGTTCGTGAGGAGTAACTTTAATAAATGAAGTATTTTTAGTCAAATACATTCCATACTCTGAAACTTGGAACATCCGGTCTATAAAAAACTTTACACATCTGTAAATGATTTTACTTTTAATTTAACAATTACATTGTTTATTTTCTTACACTGCTGCAGTTTTGTTTATGTACATTTCAGTATTTCATTTATATATTGTATATACTTATATACAAATTCTGTCTTAAATTCAAACAAATTGATTTAACCTGTTACATTGTTACTTCAATGTGCATAATTTCTGATATTTAATAAATATATTTATACTTGATGTCAGTAAGCAGCAGTCCTTTAAATGATTTTGCAACTGCCAACTGTAAAAATTTAAGAGTTTGTAGTTATTTTGAAGTCAAATAAACATTTATTTGGTGTTCGCAATGGTCTTGATTTACAATAAAGCACATGATAAAAATAACCCAGCAAGAATAACCCAAACCCAGAATATTAATCTCATAAATGGTTAAAATGACTACACGTTGGGTTTTTTCAACAACCCAACCTGCTGGGTTAAAATGTGTTACCCAGCGTGTTGGGTTACTTTAACCCAGCATGTGTTCTGTCCAATATTTACCCAGCGCTGGGTTGCCAATTGGGTTGTTTTTAACCCAACCATTTTTAGAGTGTATGCAGCACATAAAAAATGTATCGGAGTAAAAGTATTAAACTCATCGAAAATATGTACTGAAGTAAAAGTGGAAGTAGGAGAAAAAATATATACTTCAGTAGAGTACAGATACTGTCTTTTAGTACTTAAGTACAGTAGTGAAGTAGTTCTACTTCGTTACTATACATCTCTGGTCAGGACCTATCAGCCTCATTGTTGCTAGTCACAGGTATGTGTCCTTGTCCTCTCCTCGCGCCTGAATCTCAGCTTCCTACTCAAGCATTATGCTCCATCGCCTTTGGCACGCATTCTGGTTGAAGCAGTCGGTGCTGAGTAGAGTACTGACAAATGTAGAAAATGAAAGAAAGGTCTCTGCTGTTTCAATAAAACTGTTATTTGTGTAATGCAGATTTTTGTCTTTAATATTTTCTTTAGGCTATATGCCATGCATATTCATGAATATGCTGTAGTTGTTTATTTGGAAAGAAAAAAAAAATTGTTAAATCATATATACATACATACATACATACATACATACATAGCACATCCATATATTCATGGGCATTGCTAGATATAAAGCTCTACTGGGGCACAGGCCCCCCATTTTTTGCTGACTTTTTTGAAAGCCTGCTGTGTGCAAGAAGTGTGCAACACTTCTATACAATGTCCTTTGCTCAACCCACTATTCTACAGTTCAACAGTTACTGCAAAAGATACATATATACAAGTATAATCTTCGTTATACCTAACATTATTACACATTTCTTGAAACTATGCCTCATATTCTCAAAACAGTAAAGACAATTCCATAAAGTCTCACACAATACTCCAAACATCATATTTTCAGGTCAAAATGAAGCTCTACACTCAAAACCATTCACTCTTACTGAAATACCAAACTTTTCCCTCAGACAACACACACAAGCTTTCAAAAACACACACACTAATATAGTATTACACACTTGTGCAATCAATTCAAAACAATATATCCAAAACTGGTAAGTTGCTTGTGGTTCTCCCCCTCAAAAACCTTTTCACATGACCAAAAAGACACAATCAATGTATGCATTTTTATTCATTCATGTGCTATACACAGCACAACTGTAAATTGTAATATTTCGCCTCAACATCCCGTCTTAGTTCTGGGTCAGGCCAGAGAATCTCATCCACATCACAGGCTATATTGGTCCTAGCCAAACAGCAAGGGTAAAATCCTCTTGCCTGATCCACCCCTTGCATTCATCTGCTGATATGTCTATCTGTATGGAAGGCAATTTGATGCATTTCTTTATTCCAGTAGCATAGTCCAACAGTGTATGCACACTAAAGTTACTGTATAGAGCAGTCTTACTGTAAGTACACCTATCTGTTTTCCTCCCTGAAGGCTCTGAAGATGGAGGCATAAGTAAAGCGACTCAAATTAGGCTTTCCTCGTTGCTCAGCCTCCCTCATAGTCATACCATGGACCAGGACATGGTCAACTAGAGTGGCTTGTATTTCACCTTGAAATTGCTTGTCACCTTGCCCTTCATCTCCTTCCTCCTCTTTCACCACGTCCTCCTCCTCTTCCTCCTCCTCCACTATGTCCTCTTCCTCCTCCTTCACCACGTCCTCCTCCTTTCCCTCCTCCTCTCCCTCCTCCTATTCCTCTCCCTCCTCCTCCTCGACCTATTTCTTCATCATGTCCCCTCCCTCCTCCTTTACCATGTCCTCTTCCTCCTCCTTCACCACGTCCTCCTTCTTTCCCTACTCTTCTGCCTCTTCCTCTCCCTCCTCCTCTTCCTACTCCTCCTCAACCTATTTCTTCATCATGTCCTCTCCCTCCTCCTTTACCATGTCCTCTTTCTCCTCCTTCACCATGTCCTTCTTCTTTCCCTCCTCCTCTTCCTCCTCCTCTTCCTCGACCTATTCCTTCATTTCTCTGTGGATCCATTGTTTCAAAGCTCAATGAACAGATTCAGGCCCTTTTATGTATCTATTGAAGGATCTGATTGCTGTGTGTTCAATTTTGACTTTTAGTGTTTCCAGCTTGGTAATTGTTTGCTAAGCTGTGCTGACTTGAGTGAACAGTATTGAATGCTAGTGCTTTCCATATGACCAGATGGTGTAAGCACTGAGAAATGTAAGGATTTGTGTGTAGAGTTTTGAAGTAACAGTTCACCAAAACTGACTCATGTGTTAACCAAGGTGAAAAAGTAGTACACTTCCATAGTGTATTTTAAGTGCTTTATTTTCGCACACTAATTTTGTACTTAAGAAGTACTAAAGACAAATTTTTAGTATATTAAGATGTTCTTAAGATCATCTTAGTGTACTTCACTGTGCTATTTTGAGACACCATAAATATGAACTAAAATGTGCTAAAAATGTATTTAAAAAATGTATTTATGTACCACTTGTAGTAAACTTGAACCCATCTTTGTATAAAAGTTGTGTTCAAGATTAATACAAGTGTTAACTAAATAAGTTTTTTTATACAGAGATAGTATGTTAAAAGTGCATGTTAGTTCATATTCATGGTGCCTCAAAATAGCACAGTGAAGTACACTTAGATAATCTTAAGAACATCTTACATCTGTCTCAGCAACAATTCAATTCTACAGACTTGACGAGGTTTTCCTGAGATTTTTCCTCTAATGTTTCAGACCTGATCGGGTGAGGATGTAGTTTGTCTTACCTCCTTAAAACTCATCATCTCTCTTGTCTGCTTCGCTTTCCCTGCTTTGCACAAAACATGTTCATCTAAAGAAGCCAATAATGATCGAGTCAAAATAAGATTATTATTATTATTTAGAAACTTACTTTAGTCTGGTCATGTTTTCATAAGCTAAGTCACTCGCGTGGCATCACCTTTTGAATGCGGTTGTGTGCAATGCGGATGAGCGCAAGACGTGCGCGGACATGGATACGTGCGTGCACGAGTCAATGCGACTGCTTCGTTACAAGCGTAAATTGGGTAACTACATTGCATATAGATCCGTTTTTGCCGCGATTATCTTTGTAAAGGAATACACTATTTAACTGCTAAAATTTAAACTTGAGATTTACACCGGGGCACAAAAGATTTACACTGGGGCATGTGTCCTGGTTAAAGGGGTCTAGCGATGCCCCTGCATATATTGCAGTATATTAAATCATATAAAGACAAACTATTGCATGGAAAAACATAGTGCCCTTTTTGGTCTTGGTTACAATATATTTTGTATCAATATATACATGTATGGTCTATTCATATACTGCAATATAATGGAAAATATACATATTAAATCCTATATATGGGAATATACTGCCTAATATATTACATGATATTTTCTATGCATATATTACAATATATTGGGAAATATAAATATTAAATCCGATATATGGTAATATATTGCCTAATATATTACATGATATTTTCCAATATACTGCAGTATATGTTTGTTGCATAAGGGGTTACAGCCTGAAACATCACTGTTTTTTCCTTTTTGAGAGGTATGATTTGTTCATATATTTAAAGGTAACTGTATAATTCATAAAGAAATTACATTTTCTACTGAACTATCACTTTAGGTGGAAAGCTTAAGAATTAAAGTGCCTAAAGCATAGACATACCAAACCACATCACTGATTATGCTTGACAACTAAACTAGACACCATAAAAGTGCAATAACAGAATGTGGTAAACCTTTTATTAATCACTACATCACCAAAGAGAGCCGTAAAAATGAGAAGCAATTTAATTGGGTTTTTAAAGTTCAACTCACAGTCAGTAAAGCACCAAAGCAAGCGAGTAATTTAATGCTATACCACAATGTTTCCAGGTGGGGGCAGTGCAGACATTGTTTTAAAATGGTCTTGTTTTTTAATAACTCATATCTTTGTAATTATAATTATTACTGACGCATTTTTCTTAGTATTTGACAACGTGTATTTAGCATTTTTAAGGAGTTGAGATCTTTAACTTTGTGCCAGCTTTGGTTCAACACTGTTTCTCCTGAGACATCAAATACTCAACCAATCCCACAGTTCTTTACTCATTGTGGTTCCAAACCCAAACTACACAGAACTGGAAGCTAAATACACCTCATCCATCACTGTCGAAGCCAAAACAGGCTATATATATATATAAACAAAAACGAAATCAAATAAATCCCTTGTTGCACTTGAATTAATAAGTCATTTCAATTGTTTTGATTAGTTCAAAGTTGCTATAAATTATAACAATAAAGTTGTAAGAGCTTAAGCCTTTAACTTTTTATTTATTTATATCAACTTCTCAAAAAGTTGAAATTACTTGTTTGTTTAAACTTTAAAATGTAAGTGCAACCTGATATAACGTGAACAAACTTGTTAATTAATGTAACCTTGTCCACATGCAAATTACTATAGACATCAATCTAATGTATAGTCTTCAGTGGTTACAGTATATTCCAGTTAGTGATGCTTAACTAGGAAAGCAGAATCAATAGAATTCATTAAACCTTGATGGCCCTCTTTGATGGACCTTTCGTCTGTTTCTTTTTACTACGCTAAACGAAATGTGCAAAGCTTATTTAAAAAATGCTGACCCCTGTGCTGACTAAGGATTTGAATAAAAGACCTGGCACGTTTCATGTAAAGAGGTAATACATAATAAAGCTTACGCGTTGGCAGATTTGTGTCTTTTTCTGAGCTGGAAGCAGTCAATTGGCCAGGTGGGCCGTTTTGATATTTTTGTCATTTTTGAGTTTGAACTATTTTTTTTTTTTTTTGCTAGTCAGGCATAAAAAATACTTTTCACTCTCTTCTTTATGCAGCTTTGTTCTGCACCACACAATACACAGTGATGCTTCAGAGTCCAGCCGTGTTCCAGATTGGGATTTATCAATAGTCTGTTCTCTCAAAACTTTGTTAAAAAAACTAATTTATTAAACAAAGCATTTTTCGAAATTAATATTTTGAATGCTGAATTTGCTGGAGTTTGTCCTTGGCATGACTGATTCTGTTGTGCTCTTGTTAAACATTCTTTGTTTAACATTCTACAACACCGTAACAAGATAAAATATGAAAATGAAATGAATACAACATATGTGCCAAAGACTTCATTCTTTCATTTGTTATGAGATTTGTATGGTGCTCAAATGTTAGACAGTGTGAAAAGTGTGACAACTTACCCCGGTCTCCCGTATCATTCATTTACTAGAAACAGTTATTTGTAACAGGATCACATTACTCTCTGCAACTGTTTTGCAGCTTATGTGGTGGTGAATGTTTATGAATTTGTATGTTCTCATTAATAATCTTTCGGCTCACGTCTCACTGGCAGGTTTCAGCTGGGGTTTCGGATGATGGTTGTGTTTTACATGCAAATTGCACGCTTTCATCCAAATCAAATCACACGACCGTATTCCAGACTGTAAACTCATTTATGCTTTTTACTACAGTAACATAAAGATTTTCTTCAACATTCTGCTACTAAATTTAGTCAGGCAGGTACAGTCCTATGAAATTTCTCAGCCGTACATAAGCTGCAATATGCATGCTCTTGCAAACCTGCTGCAATTTTAATTACAAGGTTGCGGATTAGGTTTTTGTCCTTAAAGCAAAATTAATACATGTGGTTATTCTTTTATCTAATGGAATTTATTTCAGTGGTTGAAGCTCTGTTTTACCCACAGGTTTTCTTACCACAATTATCTAAATCTCTTTATGCACTTCGTGAAATGCAAACACCATTTTATTTATAGGTTTGCTTAGTACATTTTAGGTTTTTATCATCACGTTTGACACAAAGAATTGAATAGCCCTTTGGACAAATATGATTAAAATTTCAGTCACATGAGATAGACTGAATACCTACAGTAGGGTAAGCTTGATTTTACTCTGCAGAGAGCTAAGAATTCTCCTTGTTGTGAGAGATGCAATGTTTCACCTGCATAAACCATAAAAATGTTTTGAAAATTTGTATGAAATGGTTAAAACAATTTATGTGTGTGAGTATGATCCAGAAAAAAATAGACAAAAAGCATAAATAATAAACAATATCAGAAGATTTCATGCATCTACATCAATGGTATTGTAATGCGGTGATACTATTTTAAAAACACCATACCTAAAGGGTGTATATTAGTATCTCAATGGTACATATTTGTACTTCAAAGCTACATATTAATACCTCAAAGGTACAAATCTGTACCTACATGGTCCATATTAGACCCTTTTTAAATGACAGCTTTTGTACCTTAATTTCTGACAATGTTTTCAGTATAAAATCCAATTATAAGATAAATATGACTAAGTGAAACATAAAAAACCCAGAGTCTGCCTTTAAAAAATCATATGGCCTTGCAAGCTTAAATGGCACTTATAGCAAGCTTCCTGTATTCCTGAATCTCTGCTGGTTGAGCATGCATTAGCAGTGCAAAGGTCATGGGTTCAATCCCAGGAAACATACAAACTGATACAAATGTACTTTGAATGCACTATAAGTCACTTTGGATAAAATGCAATATAAATGTAAATGATTTCTTACCTTTAAAAACTGCTTTAATATAATCACTTACCAATTCACACTTAAAGAGACAAAATAACCAAAATATTTTCCTATGATATTACACATTGCCCGAAAATAGTCCCCTGCTATTGAATGTAACCAAGGGGACTATTTCGGCTGGTGCGTAATATCAACTATCAAGAGTTAAGTTTTAAATAGAAAAAAATATTGAAAATCTTTGGTTATTTTTTAACGCAATGGTCTAATCAGATTCAATGGCTGTGCTAAGCTATGCTAAAAGTGCTAGCGCCAGACTCAGAGATCAGATGAATGGATTTAAGAATGGTAAGAATCAAATGTTTAACTCTAGGGAGCTGGAAAATGAGAATATTTTCAAAAAAAGTGGAGTGTCCCTTTAAGTTTCAGTCAGGAAAAAAGTCACAGAAAGGAAGAAGCACTTCTAGTAGTGTATCTACACAATCTACCCAACCATGACACTGATACAAGATGAATATAATTAATTTTATGTATCTAATACCCCAGTTTTTTAATGATAACATAACATGCAATAACATACTGTATGTGTACAAAGACTGAGTTGTACATTTACGCATTTGGCAGACCCTTTAATCCAAAGTGACTAACAATGCATTACAAACAGTATGTTTGTGCCCTGGGTTCAAACCCATGACCTTTAGTGTTGCTACTGCAATCCTCTACCAGTGAGCTACACAGGACCAGTTCTGTCATTAGAAGTGTGTTACATTTCAAGATATAATAAGAGGATTTTTTCCATATCCTGTGCTATATACAGTAAATAGCTGAGCAAATGATAATTCACTGCTAAGTTGACAAAGTTATAAAGAAATATTTGCAATAAATGTGAGAAATAACTGTTTTCTACTTTAACTGATCTCCTCAGGTGTCTTGGCATGGTGACTATGTTTAGCAGCTGTTTTGCTGACAAATGCTGGAACAAACTAAAACAGACAGGTAAGCTGACGACAGCAGCACTCAAGTTAACTAACCTCCTCCTCCACGATAGCATCAGCGAGATTATTTTCGTCCATCTTTCACTGCAAACCTTGGAAAACTGTGACAAAGTGAACACCAGCGGTTCACCTTTGACGTGGGTAAGTCCCAAAAAATAAAGAAAAAATCCCCAAAACAAAAATGATGGCTCAGACCGCAACTGTACTCTTGTACAAAAGTGAAGTTTATTTACAGTGAATCAGGAGAAAAACCAAGGTGATATATTTATATTTACAAGTGCAAAAACAAAACCCAAAAATAAATAAAACAAAACAATGACAAAAAATATACACAAGTAAATATTCACAATATATCAAATAGCAACTTCCTTCTCCACAACCACTCACTCCAGTCGACTTGGTAAACAAGTCCTGATTGTGAGTCTGGCCTCCCTTTTTATAGAGCCAGACTCCTCCCCTTCAATGGGAGTTCCCATAACCAGGTAAGTATCCAGGTAAGCATTTTAAATTGCCATTAAACTCAGATCCAGTGAGTTTAAACACATAAACATGACATTATATACACCTAACAAAACATCTGTTTGACACATATTAAAATATAATTTAACACATAGCCCCTTTAACAATGACATACAAAAACAACACCCCCCTATATACAAACATAATGGACTCTGCCAACCTTCGCGAATACTGCGCCGGCGCGACACACTCTGTGACGTCATAAGCGTGTGCCGCTCAATCGCTCAGGTTTGCCGGCGCAGCATCCCACCACGGAAGGCTGGCTAAACAAACAAACCAAACAAACAAACAAAACAAAGTGTGTGCATGTGTATGAAATAACAGGATTAACTGGGGGAAATGTTGATGACTGTAATGTCCATGTGAATCGGCTTCGTGTGCACCCGCCGCCGAATCGGAGTATAATTAAGGTAAGTGTATGCGGTGTATGTGCGTGTATGTATGTGTGTGTGTGTGTGTACGCCAGTGTTGCCTGCTCAGCGTGGTTGGCGATCGTGCTCCATCACATTACCTTCCCCCTCTCCAAGCCGCGTACTGGCCGGGAAACGAGACAGGTAGTCGGCGACCACATTTTGCTTCCCTGGTCGATGTCGTACCTTGAAGTTATAGGGTTGGAGATTGAGGTACCACCTTGTCACCCTGGAATTTCTGTCCTTCATTGTATGCAGCCAGGTCAGGGCTCGATGGTCTGTTTCCAGGTCAAACTCCCGCCCTAGGAGATAATAGCGGAGGCTATCCAGACTCCACTTGATGGCTAGGCACTCCTTTTCCACCGCTGAGTATCTGGTCTCTCGAGGCAACAACTTCCGGCTTAAGTAAAGCACTGGTAACTCTCGCCCCGCTTCGCCTTGGGCCAGGACTGCCCCTACTCCTGTTGCTGAGGCATCTACCTGGACCAGGAACCGCTTGGTGAAATCGGGACTCTGGAGTACTGGGTTGGCACACATCTTGTCTTTCAGGGTCCTGAACGCCACTTCCGTATCTTCGGTCCAGGGTATTGGGTTTTTGATGTTTTTCCCTAGCAGGTTCGTTAGTGGCACAGCGATGGCAGCAAATTCAGGGATAAATCTTCGGTACCACCCAGCAAGACCCAAGAAAGACCTCACCTCTTTCTTTGTGGTTGGTCTGGGGCTCCGTCGAATCGCTTCCACTTTGTCCACTTGAGGACGAAGCTGTCCCCTTCCCAGTTGGTAACCCAGGTAACAAGTTTCTTCTTTCGCCCAGTTACACTTGTCAACGTTTAACGTCAAACCTGCTTCTTGAATCTTCTTTAGAGTTCTTTCTATATGTTTTAGATGCTCACCCCATGAATGACTGTAGATGACCACATCGTCTAGGTATGCTGCAGACCACTCTTCACATCCTTCAAGCACCTTGTCCATTAACCTCTGGAAGGTCGCCGGTGCCCCATGCAGGCCAAATGGCAGGACCGTGAACTGGAATAGTCCTAGAGGTGTGCGGAACGCAGTGTAGGGCCTTGAAGCTGGATCTAAGGGTACCTGCCAGTACCCCTTACACAGGTCCAATGTGGTGATGTACTGTGCCTTACCTATTCTTTCCAGAAGGTCATCCACTCTCGGCATTGGGTAGGCATCAAATTTAGATTGGCTGTTCAATCTCCTGAAATCAATGCAGATCCGTAACGACCCATCCTTCTTTGGTACGATCACTACCGGACTGCTCCACTCACTTGACGAAGGCTCTATGACTCCAAGCTCTCTCATAACGGTGACTTCCTCTTTTAGTGGTTCAACTAGCCGCTCTGGCACTCTGTAAGGCCGCTGTCTTGAAGGTGTCGGATCAGCTAAGTGGATGGTGTGATGTGCCAGCTCCGTCCGCCCAGGCCTCTGACGGAACATCTCAGGGAACTGGTTCAGTAGCTGTTGCAGGTCTCGTCGCTTGAGGTCCTCTAGGTGACTCAAATCCACCACAGACGCTCTCTGCTCCACTCTGGACTCTGCAGCATCATCCTCCACACTCTCCACCTTTCGCACCAGCAGTGACTTTTCAGACGTCTTTCCAGTTGGCTCCTTCCACTCTTTTAGTAGGTTCACGTGGTAAGTTTGCTTGGTCTTGCCTTTATCAGGGTGAGAGACTTCGTAGGTTACTGGCCCCATCTTCCGGATCACACTGTATGGACCCTGCCACTTGGCCAGCAATTTATTTGATGATGTAGGTAATAGGAGTAGTACCTTTTGTCCTGGATTGAACTCTCGGTTCCTTGCATTCCTGTCGTACCAACTCTTTTGTGCTCTTTGTGCCTCTTGCAGGTTCTCCCTTGCCTCTTCTCTATACCGCTCCAGCCGATCTCGCATCTCTAGCACGTACTGGATGATACCTCTCTCTCCAGGTTTAGATGCAGAACCCTCCCAACTCGTTCTCAGTAGGTCTAGGGGTCCTTGCACTTGCCAGCCGTACAAGAGTTCAAACGGTGAGAAGCCAGTTGACGCTTGGGGTACTTCTCTGTAGGCAAACAGCACAAACGGTAGCCACTTGTCCCAATCTCTGCCAGTGTCTGCCACAAACTTCCTCAGCATGCATTTCAAAGTCTGGTTGAATCTCTCCACCAGGCCATCTGTCTGGGGATGATACGGAGTTGTTCTTATGGCGGTGATGCCCAATTGTCGATTCAGCTGGCCCATCAGCTTTGAGGTGAAATTTGTGCCTTGGTCTGTCAGGATCTCGTCGGGTATTCCCACCCTAGAGAATAACTGGATGAGAGCATGAATTACCTTGGCTGTTGTGATCGATCGTAGTGGGAAAGCTTCTGGGTATCGGGTTGCATAATCGCTGACCACCAAGATGTACTGATATCCTGTACTGCTCTTTTCTAATGGTCCGACAATGTCCATCGCAATGCGTCTGAAAGGAACAGAGATAACAGGGAGGGGTTGCAGGGGAGCTCTACCCCGCTGAGATACAACACTGGTCTTTTGACAGATGGAACATGTGTTGCAATATGTTTGTACATCAGTAAACAGTGTTGGCCAGTGAAAACGTGATGATATGCGTGCATATGTTTTCTGGCGGCCAAGGTGACCAGCCCAGGGCACTGAATGTGCCAAATGCAAAACCACAGGACGACAACATGTAGGAACAATCAAACGTGTTACATCCTTCACTTGCAAATACAACACATTATTCAACACAACGTATGATTCATCACACACATTTGGATTTCCCAACTGTTCAGCTTTATCAAATAATGGTTTTAAAGAAACATCATCCCTTTGCAACTCAGATATGTTTTCTGGGACCCTCCAGCCATGAACATTGAGACCCTCCACTGAGGACTCAACGACTGGGGTACCCAAGTACTTTGCAAGCCGCCGTTGTCGGCGTGTTTTCCTGGGGCCCTTGGTTGCACCCTGCAGCAGACTATCGTCAAAGTCTGGCAGTGGTTGCAGACCAGCCTTAGTTTGGGCTCTAGTTAACACAGCACATGACAGATTATTGACAGTGGAAGACATGGTTTCAACATTCTTAAATGCTAGGAGATCATATAACACAGGTACATCTACTCCCAGAATTACATCAGCAGGTAAATTGTCCACTACTGCCACTTTCAACAGAAAATTTTGGTCAAAAATACCCACAGTGACTTCTGCTTGGGGATACTGCTTAACATCCCCGTGTACACATTTTACAGCAGATGTATGCATATAATCAACATTGTTAACATGACATGACTTAACCAATGAAAGTGAACTCCCAGTGTCCACTAAGGCTCGTAAGCAATGTCCATTGATGGTCACATCACACATAATGTTCAGTTCATGTATAGTGTCTTTAACATTGTCCCCTTCTCGTGGAACATAACAAAATCCAGTTAATTTTGCTTTACGTACCGGACAATCAGCAGCTTTGTGCCCCGACTGTTGACAGTAAAAGCAAATCAGTCTCTTACTTGGCTGTACACAGGTAGTGGATTCGCTACCACTCTTCTGAACCACAGTATCGGACATCTTGAATGGTGTAACAGTGCGTACAGTACCTTTTGGAGGTTGAGTGCGAGGGCTATCACGATGAGCATTCAGGTATCGTTGCGCTAGCTTCGCCGCTTCCATTCCTGATCTCGGCTCATGCTCCTTCACCCACATTCGTGTATCGAAAGGTAGCACCCTCAACAGCTGTTCGAGAATGATGGCCTCGCCGATCTCCTCCTTCGAATGCTCCTCTGGCCGGACCCAACGTGTATACAGGCCTTTCAGTCGGTTGTACGACTCCGTCGGTGACTCACCAGCAGGTACTGTTGTCGCCCGGAAACGTTGACGATAGGTCTCTGCCGAGATGCTGAACTTTGCCAGGATCGCCTCCTTTAACTGGGGGTAGACCTCCGCCTCATCCATCGCCAGGTATGCCTCCAACGCTTGTCCTGTCAGCAATGGGACCAGACGGTAGCTCCACTCCTCCTGTGGCCATCTCCAGGTTTTCGCCAGACGCTCGAACCGACGGAGGTAGCTCTCAATATCATCTCCTTGCTGGTAGGCGGGTAGCTTCGGTTCTGCCCGTTGCATTGGCTGAAAGGGAGCAGGGTTCTGCGGAGGGTCTTGGTCATAATCTGAAACGTATCGACCCATACCTTTCCGACCTGCTGGGGTTGGTAGCTCCATCCGAACGCTGGCATCCACTGGAAACTCAGCATGGGACGTCGTCTGCAGAACGGCCTCCCGTAGGCTTCGGAGCTCCAGCATCTGTCGCTCCTCCCTCTGCTCCTGCGCATCCAAGAACTTGCGCATTAGGGCAACCATCCCTTCTTCAGCCACTAGACCTGGTGTAGCGGCCTTGCCTAGTGGAGAGCTGCTCTTTGGTGATGCACCCGAATGCCCGGTAGCCAGCCCCTCGCCGACCAGCTCAGTAGCATCCCAGGTTACATCCTCCCTCACTGCCTTCACTTCAGGCCGGGCTTGGCCTTTCTTCTTGCGGGGAGCCATCCCACTTCTGACACCAAATGTGACAAAGTGAACACCAGCGGTTCACCTTTGACGTGGGTAAGTCCCAAAAAATAAAGAAAAAATCCCCAAAACAAAAATGATGGCTCAGACCGCAACTGTACTCTTGTACAAAAGTGAAGTTTATTTACAGTGAATCAGGAGAAAAACCAAGGTGATATATTTATATTTACAAGTGCAAAAACAAAACCCAAAAATAAATAAAACAAAACAATGACGAAAAATATACACAAGTAAATATTCACAATATATCAAATAGCAACTTCCTTCTCCACAACCACTCACTCCAGTCGACTTGGTAAACAAGTCCTGATTGTGAGTCTGGCCTCCCTTTTTATAGAGCCAGACTCCTCCCCTTCAATGGGAGTTCCCATAACCAGGTAAGTATCCAGGTAAGCATTTTAAATTGCCATTAAACTCAGATCCAGTGAGTTTAAACACATAAACATGACATTATATACACCTAACAAAACATCTGTTTGACACATATTAAAATATAATTTAACACATAGCCCCTTTAACAATGACATACAAAAACAACACCCCCCTATATACAAACATAATGGACTCTGCCAACCTTCGCGAATACTGCGCCGGCGCGACACACTCTGTGACGTCATAAGCGTGTGCCGCTCAATCGCTCAGGTTTGCCGGCGCAGCATCCCACCACGGAAGGCTGGCTAAACAAACAAACCAAACAAACAAACAAAACAAAGTGTGTGCATGTGTATGAAATAACAGGATTAACTGGGGGAAATGTTGATGACTGTAATGTCCATGTGAATCGGCTTCGTGTGCACCCGCCGCCGAATCGGAGTATAATTAAGGTAAGTGTATGCGGTGTATGTGCGTGTATGTATGTGTGTGTGTGTGTGTGTACGCCAGTGTTGCCTGCTCAGCGTGGTTGGCGATCGTGCTCCATCACAAAAACATATTAGCAAAAATGGATGAACACTCGCATTTGGCAGATGTTTTTAACAATAGCAACTTGCCGTGCATTCAACACATTTCAGGAGTTTATGCGTTCCCTGGGAATCTAAACCATGATTTTGGTAAAAAACGGCTCGAGCTAAGGGAGATTTCGACTGGAAGAGATAAAATGTGAATTAATACAGAGTGTGAGAGGTTGAGAATGAAAGAACAGTGGGAGCACATAATGATTCAGTAAAAAGTGTAAAAAGGTCGATCTGGGTCTCCGATGAGTCGGTCATGGATGACGGGTGAATGACCCTTGCTAGACGTGATATGCAGAGTCATCAGTGAGCTGACAGACAGAGATGATTTAATGCCCGACAGTGTGAATACTGGTTGAGCTCCTTTTCTGATTCGCCCTTTATCATCTCAGCCAGAGATTTCAGATCAAGTTAAAGTCATTGCTGATTTATGTGGCTTGGGAAAATTGGACCACACTAAACCTAAAGTTCTGAGCTCCTAGAGATATACAGTAAGAGCTGGAATAAAATCAAACCTTGAATCACAGTAACCGTTTTCTACTTTGTTTCGAATACGTAGCTCCAAAAGTATTTAGAGACTGAAGCACTTAAAAAATGCATCATTGTGACAACAAATATGAAGCCAAGTGGCATTTACTTTTAAAGAAAGACACGGAGACACTGTTAAAGCAAAACATTTAACAAATGGAATTTGTTAGATTTAAAGTCAAAATGTCATTTGTTTTGGAATATTGTGTTCGTTTTTTTTTACAAATGACTTACACTGTAAAAAAATTCCGTAGAAATTGCAGCTGGGTTGCCAGTAATTTACCGTAGATTTAAATTTATGTTTTTAACTGGCAACATTTTGTTCAAAGTTAAATGAACATTAAACATTTACAAGTCTTTGTCTTCATAGAGTAAAACTAAAAAAAACAGCATCAGGCAAAACATTCTGGGAAACAAAATCTGAAGCAAAAAACAGAAAAAGGTTGATGATGATTTCTGGTTTCCAGATTGCTTTGCATGAGGCTGTTATTGTATAGTTTTATTTTGTAAAGACAAATACTTGTTAATATTTAAAATTGATTGAACTTTGAACAAATTCTTGCCAGTAAATTACATAAATGTAAATCTACGGTAAATTACTGGCAACCCAGCTGCAATAACATTGTAATTTCTATGGATTTTTTTTACAGTGTATCTTTGAGCTTCATAATAAAAAAAAAATCATGTGGCCTCATAATCGTCAATCAAAAATGCCAATCTCCTCTCCTCCTCGAAATGAGCTCTCTTTACTTCCGATCAAATGGTATGGCAGGTGGGTGGGGTCTGGGAAAATATCGCAGCGATTAGCAATTAGCAATATGGTCCAACTTTAAACAATCCAATCCATTTTCAATGAAGGAATTCACGTCCAACCCTACCTTTTTTATTTCAGAAGCCGTTTCACACAGATATACGTCACCACGGGGAAAACAAGACAATCGCTACTTCCGTTTCATGGCGACCTTAAAGGTGCAATGTGTATACTTAAGAAAAATGTATTGACAGGAATGCAAGATAATACACATAACTATATAAAGACTTTACATAATGAACTGTTATATTTTTATGACCTTAGAATGAGGCATTTTATCTACATACACCGCAAGTCCCGTGAAAATTGCCTTTTTGCACTCTACGTAGCACGTTTCGTTATGTAGTCTGTGTAGTCGCTATTTGGTCTCAGACGATGGCTGTTTCTCAATCTGAAAGCTACAGCATTTGGTCATCAAGACGTGTCTTATTTCAGAATATGAACAATTATAAAGTTGACTTTTATTCTTAGTAAATCAAAAATTGTTGTAATATGCTCATGAATTGTGAATGTCATGCTCTTAAGTAAGTTAACTTAAATAAACCAGGCTTGATGATGTATCGTATGCAGCCTGCATATGCGACCTTCGGATTGAGAAACAGCCGATGACAGGTTTGTCCTGTGGGGGCTACTGTAGCTTCTTTATGTGTATCGAAAGGGAGGGGTGAGCTGTGGACTGAGTGGTTGTTGCAAATCGTAAACTTACCACCAGATGCTGCTAAAATCTACACGTGTAAAATTATTTTTTTACAGATTTTGCTTTGTGCCACATCTTGTTTAGGGGCGTGGAAATGTTGCCACAAAAACAAATCAATGCGCAGCCATTAAATCATTCATTCATGAACATCTTTAAAGTTAAAGGGAAAGTTCGGCCAAAAATGATATTAAACCCATGATGAAGCTGACCGAGTTACATATGTCCATTGTTTTTCAGACAAACACATTTTCGGATATTTTAGAAAATGTTTTAGATCTTTCAGTTGATTAAATGTAATTTACGGGGTCCACCCATAGTCCACGACCTTCAAGTCCAAAAAAAGTGCGTCCATCCTTCACAAATTAAATCCAAACGGCTCCAGGATGATAAACAAAGGTCTTCTGAGGGTAATCCGTGCGGCGTTGTTGTAGAAATATCCATATTTAAAACTTTATTAACGAAAATAAATACCTTCCGGTAGCACCGCCATCTTAGTCGCGTCCGCATTCAGGAAGAGAGCTTACGCAGCCTACGGAGGTTACTCTGCTGCTGCTCTGTGCCCCCGCCCTCCAAATTTGTAATACGTCACTAAGAAAAGTGCGTAAACTACGCTTGTACTCTCTCCTGAAACAGAGGAGTCGAAGATGGCGGCGCTACCGGAAGGTAATTATTTACGTTAATAAAGTTTTAAATATGGATATTTCTAAAACAACACTGTGCGGATTACCCTTTGTTTATCATCCTGGAGCCGTTTGGATTTAATTTGTGAAGGATGGACGCACTTTTTTTGGACTTGAAGGTCGTAGACCGCGTAACATTACATTTAATCAACTAAAAAGATCTAAAACATTTTCTAAAATATCCGAAAATGTGTTTGTCTGAAAAACGATGGATATATGCAACTCGGACAGCATGGGGGTGAGTAAATCATGGGTTTAATATCATTTTTGGCCGAACTATCCCTTTAATAACAAAAGTGGGAAAACATTAAAATATCTTTTTAGATCTTGCTCATTGCTTCAAAAGTCTTGGACATCCTTTAAAGACTTTATGCCGTGAAACTCAAATGCAGCATTTATTCAATCTTGATGAAGCATTGTCTCCAATGTAAACATGACAGCTTTCTCTTTTTTAATCAGACAACTTTGTGTTGATTCCAGGCGGAGCATTAAAGAACGCGACACACGTGTCTGAAGAAATCCTGTATAATTCAACCAATCAGAGGACGACTTCAAAGCTGATGAAGTGTTTCCATTTAAGTGTGTCGTTTGCATCAGACATTCAGCCAACCATCTGTTGACGTGATGTCTACAGCTGAGACTAAGTATGTAGTACAATAATTACTGTACTCAGTCATGTTTGTATAACTGTTCTTCTTTTCATTGTGTTCTTGATAGCTCATTTTCCAGATATAAATAGCAGACTGCATGTGCCCCACATAAAGAACCAAATGAGCAAGAACTCGCTAATCATAAACAAGGTTCATTTCCATTAAAAGTGGCCTTAGAGAGTCGGTTCATGACAGGGTATTAAAACAAAACACATCACTCCAATTATATTATATTGGTATAAGCATACAATACTGGCATACAATGCACTGTAAAGCTCTGTAAGTAGCTCAGTGAGCCTAGATACTGGACATCACTCCTAAAAATATAAGTGTTTTTGCAGCGATGACATAGAAGAACCATTTCTGGTTACTTTTGGTTTTGCATGAATGCAGCATAATAATTATTGTAACTCAAAGCACGTCCTCAGACTGGGAATGCATTTCTATGTAACAATGGCAAAATGGATCCGCTTTAAAGAACATTGTTGGCAGCTGCAAATACAACATTCAATAAAATTTTAATGCTTCTGATAAATATTGCATGACACAGAAAGCACATCAGGTAACTATAGCTGGGTTTCCAACCAAACATGAAGCAAATTTTTTCAAAGTTCACAAAACAAACAACTAATGCTAATTTATTTGCATTTTAATCCACTTATTTAAGTGGATAATGGTGGTATTGATAAACTAACCACAATAATCTGAACTGTTAATGACGGAAGCCAGAGTCATAACGGTAGGTACTGTATGCGTATTTTATCAGTAAACCTGAATTTTGCGTTTTCCCCCTACGCCGGATTTCCACCGACTGCGGAGCGGCTGCAGATCTGCTCCTCTGCGTTACGGCTCCGCACTCGGCCGTCCGTCAATACCCACCAGTTCTGTATTGGTTGCAGAGCGGCTGCGTGCTGAAGTGACGAGGACCCATGAGGTCTCGCAAATTCACGTGATGATCGCGCAATACCTAGTTCTGTCTCCGCCAATTATGACTTGAATTATGACGTTTTAACAAACCAGCCCAGATCACAACACGAGATCTCGCGTAGACAGAGCAGTACATCAAATCCATTCAAAATTAAAAAAAATAAGAAAGCTGCTAAAACCATTTATTTATGCTCTATCTTTAATGTATTTATTATACCATATACTTTATCATTTAACTACCCCTAGCTCTGTTCTTGTCTATTATTTGTTGTTTCTGTATTAATGACTTTGTAATGTTTGTATTGCAAAGATTTAACAAAGGAAAAAAACACGAGATCTCCCGAATTCAGGTATGATCACGCGATAAAGTCATGGCTCCGCCCTGCGGAGCTGTCCGGCATCCGTCAAAAATAGAAGCTGTGCGTATTTGTGCCGGAGGGCTGCGGATGGCCGGAGCTGTGACGGATTCGGAGCGCAGTCAGTGGAAATACACACATTGACTTGAATGGAAACCGAGTGACTCCGCCGCCGTTCCGCAACGGATCCGCAGCCGTTCCGCAGTCGGTGGAAATCCGGGGTTAAACCCGCTTTTGGACAGCTGCATTCCTCGCCCAGGTACTGATGATTTAAACTTTTGCAGTTGGGCTAGAAAAATCCATCAGTGGAAGCAGCCGATTAGTCATGTGGGTTTACTGTTTGCTATGTCAGAATATATTCGCCATATGCGTTTCCATCTCCCGTTATTCGCATTCTCTTTTGTGCACAAAACAAAAAAACATCTCAAGCGAGCATAAATAAGTTTTGCGAATTAAAGTATTTTTGCATGAAATCTGGCATTTCCATGACTCGTTTCTAATGCGCTACTTCAAAATGCGCATAAAAACGGGGGTGGAAACATAGCTAATAATAACATCCCGGAAGTGGTTCTCTATTGCGGTTGCAGTGGTCACATGGTACAAGTCGTAGTTCTCAGAAAAACCCCAGCCTACAAGCTGTAAATACCAGCTTTACGAGGACGTGAATGCTTTAGAATGGACCTTTTTGTCTAGGGTCCTTTTTGCACAACAAAGAATCAAGAAAGGTTCTTTGTGGAACCATAACATTCAGAAATGATTTTTATAGTGTAACTTTAGTTTTAAGGTGGCTGCATGCGTCCAAAACCGCCTACATCATACTATATAGTAGGCAAAAAGCAGTAGATTAGGCGAGTAGTATGTCTGAATTCAGTAGGCGAAAGTACCCGGATGACCTACTACTGTACTTTTGGCAAAATCCGGAAGAGTTCATTTGATGTACACTTTACTATCCCGTGAGTCCCTGAGAGAGGAGTTATCCAACGAAGAAGGAGGAGAGGCATGTTTTATTATAAAATGTCCAAAAGCGAAAATGCCGCTCTATTCAAATGCAAATACATACAGTATATTAAACTGCTGTTTTTTGTGGTTAAATCGTGGTTAAATTAAGGGCTTACTTGTTGTTAGGACGACATCAAGTGATGTATCAACATGATGGAAGAAGTATGTCAGAATTTATTCATAATATTATATTCATACTATATAGTATCTACTGCTTAAACGGTCAATGAGTAGGTACTTCATCTAATTAAGTAACTACTGTTACAGTATGCGATTTTGGATGCAGCCTGTGCCTCCATTTCAGCTGTTTTATTGCCATCATGCTTGTAGCGTAGTATCATTTAAAACAACTCAATCTTTAGGAGTTTTTTAAATGTAAAAGTACTGTATATTTCTATGACTTCTTTATACGCTGGGGGTTATAGTGATTTTTTCTTTTATTGCCAGCCTTGAAATCCTGCTCTTACAGTAGTACACTCACTGATTGAGTTACACATATTTCTTATATATTTTTTGGCAGACTGTAGAAGTCTTAAAAAAACAGTAATTATTTCTTCCAACACTGCAAGGCTAAAGCTCTGGAGGCCTTGTGGGATTGTTTACCTCTGTACATGATTTGTTAAAACGGATTGGTTGGCAGGTCTGGGTAAAGTGTTTTGACTTTCTAAAGAAAATATATAAAGATGGTGGAGTGTAATAGTTCCCTTTCAGTCGGTTACTTCGAGGTCATGTCGATGACCAACGAATTGGGAACTCGTTAGAGAGAACAATCTGCTTTGAGTGTAACTAGAAAGAGCCATTGAAAATTGACATGCAGTATTTGCATATGCCAGCCACGCCCCACAGGCAGAGTATAAATACAGCCGACAGCCGAACTAGATTTCAATTTTCGTTTCGGAGCTGAGCAGTTGTTTGTATCTTCTCCCGCCAAATTGGAACAGAAAGAGAGCTCTTCTGTGTTGGCATTATAGCATTGTGTCTTTTTAAAGATGGCTTTCCATCCTGTGTGTTTCTGGATACGGATAGTCACAATCTCACTGTGGGAACATGACTATCGCAGTCTTAAGGTCGAGACTCAAGAGGAACAGAGTTCCTGTCCTGATACCCCAGTAAAGGTTGCCCTCTAAAGGCCGGGGTATACCTTTTTTTCTGCGTCCACGTTCGGCACGCGCGCATGCGTCCGCGCAGCTTTTCAAGTATACTCCCCGCGGCCATGGACACTCTGCGCAATACAAATTATTTCTTATTCAAATTATTACTCTACCAGGCCGTCAGGGCAGCACTGATTTGGTGACATTTACAGTACATTAAACATTAGGATAGGTGAAGAAAAGTAACCGATCCACCATTGCAAACACAGTTTAGAACAACCCAGTCTCACCCCATGTCGTCAATATTTGACGACACTTGACCATTCGTCATATGTTGACGCGAAGGGTATACCTTTCGCGTCATTTTTTGACGAACTGGGGACTTCAATACTATTACGTCCGTTGCATTCTCTTTCCTATTTTCTTACCATTTTCACGTCGGTTTAGGGTTAGATTTACATAATGACATCCCTACCAAACCTAACTCTAACCCCAACGCCAGGTGACAACTGTTTAATTTCGCGTACCTAACTCTAACCCCAACGCCAGGTGACAACTGTTTAATTTCGCGTACACTGTTTAATTTTGCGTAATCTAACCCTAAACCGACGCGAAAATGGTAAGAAAATAGGAAAGAGAATGCAACGGACGTAATAGTATTAAAGTCCCCAGTTCGTCAAAAAATGACGCGAAAGGTATACCCTTCGCGTCAACATATGACGAATGGTCAAGTGTCGTGGGTGAGACTGTGTTATTTAGAACAAACAACAGGACAACAAAGAACAGGAATCAAACATTATGGTAAAGAACATGCTCCAAACCTTTCTGTTCTTGGAAGAAGTAAAAATTAAAGAAGAAAAACGATGTTGTGTGTGCAAATGCTGTCTATTTCCTTTGTATAATTGTTTATAGTGGAGTGTCCTGTTTAAATATTTTCACGCACCTATGCGCTGTTGTACGCGGCTGTACGCGCACTGTCCGAAAATGACGTCATGCGGACGTGCACATACGCGGACGTCCCTATTATACTTTCGACGTAAGGCATCAACCCACCAAGGCCCCTCACTCCTCAAGGCTGCACCAGTTGAGATGCCAAGGGAAGCAGGCGGGCTACCTATAGGCGCACCCTCCATCAGGCTAAGGCTCTGAATGATCTGCCCGAGGGTGGTCATAACCCTGCAGTTCTGGTTGAACTGTGCGCTGTGACGGACCTGGTGCTTTGTGCAGCCAAGGTTACGTCACAGTCCCTGGGCTGTGCAATGTCCACCTTGGTGGTCCAGGAAAGTCATCTCTGGCTGTGCACATATATGTGGATATGCAGGACACTGCTTTCTGAATGGCCCCGTAACCCAGGCCGGCCTCTTCGGTGATGCAGTCAAGAGCTTCGCTCAGCAGTTCTCGGACGCCTAAATGTAGACTGAGGCCATCCGTCACGTTCTGCCCTGGCTTTAAGCTGCTGTACCCCATCTGCACCCCAGCTGGCTCATCGCCGAGGGCGCCATCCTGCGTCCGCCCTTGCTCCCGTGTAACAACAGCAGCAACCACCATCTAAACAGCATTGTGGAGTTGGACGTGGGAAGGCCGCCCCGCTGCCCGGGAAACACAAAGGGAAGTGGCCCTGAGACAGGCAACCTAGAGATGGCGGAGACTGCCCACCCCGGGTGGGAAATCCTGTGTTGATTTTACTATCTGTTCCACTGCTAGCTTTTTGGCCGGCAGTACCCAAATTTTCTAAACAAGAGCAGTTTACACTGTTCCTATGTCTGAAGAGGGCTCGGAGAATGATGGACAGTACAGACCTGTATCATCTTCATCCACCTCTCTCACCAGCGGACAAGACTGGACGTTCGAAGGACTCAGCAGGGTATCTGTTGTTGAAAAAAATAACCCAGCATTTTTTTGTGTTCATATGAAATCTAATCGGAATATATTAGGACTTTTTTAAAGCGTACCAACTCAGTGAAAGCTGTTGTACCTGACAGAATAATATTACTTCCATATTAAATTTCCATTTTTCAAACATTCAAACATAAATCACAAACACAACTCATAATGAATGTATAAACAATATGACAGTCAGTCAAAATAAAAGCTACAACAAATATTAGAAAGCTGCATAAGACACAGAACAGTATCATATCAAATTAAGATTTTGTGCCACTTGGTGGCAACAGTAACACATTTAGCAGAAAGTGTTTGATTATGTGTGTTGATCAGTATGATGTTAATCATGTGGCATGCACCGCAAAAATAAAAGCCTAAATATTTTGCTGCATCATTATAGGGTCATCGTAAGTCTTTACCCTTTTTGAAACCCAAAAATGAAAATTCGGTAATCATTTACTCACTCTCATGTTGTTACAAACCTGTATAAATGTATTTATTGTTCTGATGAACACAAAGGAAAATATTTTGAGAAATGTTTGTAACCATATGGACCCCATTCTTCCATAGTATTATTTTTTCCCCCTATAATCCAATTATAAGAATGGGAGCATCAAAGTTTGATTTTAATATTTGATTTCACATTGATTTTAATCTTTGACATGGCCTTACACAAAGATATCAAGGTTATTTTTTCACAGAATGTGACATTTAACAAGTTTTTACTTTAATTTATTAACATGCCTATCATATAATCATACATCCTTATTAATACCAGAAGGTAAGATTAAATAACACGGTTAAGGTAGAAAGGTGCATTTTGATAGTTAGAGTTGTGTGCATACGTGACAATGTGAGATTGCTGTTAGTCTAGTGAAAAGTGTACAGTATAATGTCCATGGGGTCAGGTAAGTGCACGTGAGGTGTCAGGGTTGTTGGTAATGAGGCCAGTTGCAATTGGGAAGAAAATGTTTTGTGGCGTGAGGTTTCAGTCCGAAAGGAACCACAGCCTCGTCCCGGAGGCAAGAGTTCCAAAGAGTTTGTGTCCTGGGTGAGAGATGTCAGTCACAATCCTAACTGTCCGCGTCATGGTCCTGGAGAGTTGGCAGGCTGCAGCCAATCACCTACTCAGCAGAATGATTGACACGTCTGCTTTTGAGTATATACTTAATGATGGAGGTGTAGAAGTGCACCATTATCGTCTTTGGGAGGTTGAAATTCTTCAGCTGCCATAGGAAAAACAACCTGTGTTATTTGTGGTCCTGGGTGATGATGGTACCCAGGAAGCAGAAAGAGACCCACATTTCAACTTAAGAGTTACACATGATAATGTCAACCACCATCTCCACTGTTTTATATAAGACAGTAAGCATTGTATTAGTTAGTTAAGGATAAAGTTAAGGATTAGTTAAATGTAATATTAAAGCTATTAAATGTAATTTTCAAGTTTTGAAAGAAAGTTTACTTTGAACATCTTCATTTTCATATTCAATCACAGTGCAAGGGTTATATACAGTAAACACCTTCCTTTTTCACACTTTTTGCAATGTTGATACAAGATAATATATCTTCTTCCCCAAATTCTGTCTCTTGGGGCTACTGAATGCACACCGGGAGGCCTTAATTCAGTTTACCTCAAAGACTCGGGTAATATGCTTGCACACATGCAGTGCCATTACCTCACATACAAACCATGACCTCATTTTATATCAAACTAGACTTCTGTGGTTTAACCCATAATGGCTCTCTGGCTTTCCAAAACTAGCACTGGATGATTTATCTTTGACCTATTTTCATTTATATTGTAGAAATATAATACGCATTTCTTTCAGTGGTTGGTCTGCTTTTTTAACAGCCCTGCTATTTTTAGCCTAAATATGCCAATGGTAAATAATGTCAGTCTTATAATCTGCCTTGCAAAACACATAAATCGGTCTGACTGAACAATTTTGGAGCCAGACACATTTTTTCATGACACCTCGGTTTCTATTTTTCAATTCTCAGGACTTTTCTTTAAAAGCCACCAAAACACTAAATCTCTCCATGAAAAATTATGTTAGCCATTGAAATTATAATTTAGAGGACTAGATGAATTATTAAAGCTGCAATCTATAACTTTTGCTTTTCTATGTTGTATTTGACACATGAATTTGAAGGTAACCTTTACATATTTTTATTTATTCAAAAAACAATTGATGTTTCTCAAAACATCTGACTTGACAGCTCAATTTATTATTCATTATTATATGCTTTCCGTACTGCAAAGATACAATGATTGTTTATAAACTTTAACAAAAAAACATTACAGATTGCACCTTTTAGTTGATTCTGTCCATTTTATTGCACCTGTGGCAAATTCAGACCTCATTAATTCTTGAATTGTGGTTTCAGCTTTTTCTTTTTTCCAAGCTATTCTGTCTTTGAGCTGCATAAGGCTCCTTCTTGAGCAGACTTTGAATATTCAATCTCAAATTGATTAAACTTAGCTTAAACTTAAAGGGACTGTAAGTAGGATTTACCCCCATAATGGTAAAATTGTATTTTGCATTCAAACAAACAGTGCTCTCTAGCACCTCGCTTTTCCAAATGCGTACTGTTATGTAATCACTGAACTCCTTGTCCATTTCAGCTGGTTCACGTGCTTTTTGTCCCGCTCTGCTATTATAGTTTATCAGTATGGCGGAACGACATCGAAGCCTCCTAGGACTTACCCGTTCAGTGTAAGTAAAGAGAAGAAATTCTAAGCTTACAAAGAAAAGTCAGATCACTGGCAGAGGTCATTTGACACCAATGAGGACATCTTTGTGAATAAAGACATTGATTTTGATTAATAAAACACTTAAAAATCCTATACAGTCACTTTAACTAAAGGAAAGTTGCTTGCTGCTAAGGCTTGAAAACATCTTCATGTGTGCACCATTTATTAATATCCATTCAATTGCAATGGAATATTTTAGCATCTAAACATTAAGCCTTATTACATGCCATATTAGATTCATGTCTGCTTTCTTTTATTTAGTTGCCACAGAGTTCATTTGCTGCTAGTGTTTCCAAACAAAGTATCATTGTAATCTAAAAATTACATTTCAATCACATCAACCACATTTGCAAACATACAGCATATATTCAAACTAAAATAACTTGTGCACATATTTACTACTTAACACTTTGAATGTGACTTCAGTATGACAAACATGTCTCCATTACTTGCCTAAGCTCTTAACTCCAAATGTGAATACCCCTTGCTTATTAAACACATTTTGTGTTGGCAAACATTAGGAGAAAATTATGCATTATTTTCAGAAGAGCAATAAACAGTCACCAGCACACAATATAATAGCAGGATAATGGAAGTCATTTTTTAGCTTTTGGTGTTTATATAACTAACAATTAGAAAACGGATTGCTGTAATCACAGAAGGCTCATTCACTTTACCTTCCATAATGAAGCTCATTTGTACAGTTGGCCATATCTAACCTACCACTGGGCTTGAGTAAATTTTGGGCCCTAAACTCTCAGAATAAAGGGTACAAAAGCAGTCACTGGGACAGTACCCTTTAAATGGGTCCTAATATTTACCATTATAGTTACAGATATGGGTACATTTTTACCCATTATATGCACTCTTTAGGTAGAAAGGTGTACTATTTGAAAGGGTACCAGGCCAGTGACAGCTTGTGTAAATTATCTGGTGGTACATTTATCCAATTTATAAAAAAAACTGAAGCAAAAAAATATTTACTAATTTTAAACTCTGTGTATGTTTTGATAATCATTCTGAATCTTATCTCGAACTAAATTCCTTCACAAAAATGCAATTAATTCAGCCTTTTGCTATTTTTAATGAGAAATACCAATATTTAAGAGTTTATAAGCTGAGAAAAAATATAGATAGGATGAAACGTTTTTTTCTGTTTTGTTTGTTAATTGTTTGTTCGAAAGCAGAGAGTCTGTTCTGTCATTTGATATATTTGTATGTAAATGGCTGGCGGGGAATGAATTAAGTAGTTTTTACAAACAAACCTTACTAAAAAAACTATACTGGTGTGCATCTTGAGACAAAACAATGGCACTGATATATGTAAAATGTCAGTGCAAGATGTTTTTAAATTAATGCAAACATGCATTTTAGTCTGGGAGTAGGATAAGCCCTGTCTAGGAATCTGCCCCTATATCTCTAGCATATACTGTAGCAGAACATAAGCCCCGTCTAAAATTAAATAATGTATTTTTAGAGCTGTCAATAATCAAATTACCCCAGAACAACATTTTAAATCATCTTGTTAGACTAAGCTTTAGAAAAGAATAATATTTCTTGATAAACATTCACTTTTTTACACGCCATATAATATAATGTGTAAACAAAATCAACAATTAAAAAAAAAAAAAGTAAGAGCTACTGACATATTGTGGCCTATTCATCTCAAGACTGTATAGGCCTACATGCAACATCCCATAACTGGCAATTTTTAACAGAAAAGTACATGAGTATGCTCTCTAATTATCTAAGTAGGCTATATTAAAATACATTTAATGTTAACACATATAGATTCCTACTCTAAGAGAAATTCTACAACATCCCTTACAAAACGAATCAACGAAAAAACTGTTACAAGAGTTAAACCATACTTACTGTAATAATCTTTCTCATTTCACTGAAAGCTTTCTTTCTGCGTTGCTCTTTCACATTATCTGTAAAGCATGACTCCCATTTACCGTATTCGCTATTATAGTGTCTATGGGTTTCAACAGCAGTAAACACTGCGCTTCATATTTAGCACCAAGATGACTGACACATATATATTAACAAATCTAATGCACCATTCCTTACAAAGTAAGGGTCTAGTTAACCACACTAGATCAACCAATAGGCTGTAAAAGAAAATTACATTCATTTTACTGAACAAATCAAGTGAACACAACTGATCCGGGCCCCTGGGCTCAAGCCCAATGGTAAGTCTGGCCTTAAGTTGTCACGGTGGATCCGTGTCATGTTTTGTGTCTGTTCCATATTGTCATCACCTGGAAATTTGTTAACTATCACCTTATTCATTTCACCTGTGTGTCATTATCTGTGTGTATTTATACCCGTGTTTGTGTCACACTCATCGCTGGATCATTGTCGTTGCTACCATGTTTGTACCCTGTTCATCTGTTCCTGTGGTTTACCTACCAGCTGTTATTTTGATTCCCGTGTTTTGTTTCCCTTTTATTTATTAAATGTTATTTATTCAGTCTACAAGCTCTGAACTTGCGTCTGATGCAAATAATCATAATTTCTATGTTGTATAAGTTAATAGCCAGTATTTTTCAAAAAAAACTAAAGCTGTAGGATCACTGCACAAAACACACAGCCATGACCAGACTTACCATTAGGCTTGAGCCCAGTAGGGGGCCCCTGTGCTTGTTTACGTTCATTTGATTTGTTCACTAATATGAACGTCATTTTAATTTCGTCTTTTACAGCATATTGGTTGGTCTAGTGTGGTCACAAGGCCTTTTTTGTTAACTAGACCTTAACTTCGCAAGGAATTGTGCATTTACTTCGTTAATATGTCAGTCATCTTGTTGCTGAATATGATGCGCTGCGTTTACTGATGTTGAGACCTATAGTATAATAGCAACAACAGTGAAATGAAAAGATCACTACAGTAAGTAAGTTATGGTTTTACTCTTGTAACACTGTTTTTGTTTGTTTTTATCAGTGGTATAGTCTAATGTGATACGCAGGAATATTCAGTAAGGTCAAGGATTTTCGTATAACCTTACCCACTTAAAAAGGCGCGAGGATATGTAACAGCATATGACAAACCTTTCACACTTCATAAATTGACAACTGAGGGGTTCAATCTTCAGATGGCTGGCAGTTTTACTCACATAAGATTGCTGTGCCATTCCTGTCAGATCCAATATTGGTGGTACAACATTGCTTTTTTAATCACAGTCTCTCTGCAAATCCAGCATTGACTGGTGACTTCCTTATAAACGAATCTGCAGTTTAATGAAGTAAACAAACACTTTTTTCAATGCGAGCTGCAGCTTCTTTAAAAACAAACTTGAATCACGCATTCCTAATGTTAGGATCTGAGGGAAGGTTATACAGCGACTGTGTTCTTCCACACTGCACAAACTTTGGCAATCTATAAAGGCATGTTTGCTAAATTGTTGAGACACTGCATATGGTTTGCTTTACCCCTGGCCCCCAAATGTGTTACTTCCCTAAACGCGAACCTGTGGGCGAGGCTAAAGTAGTCAATGCCATTCGACATTGGAGGTGGTGTTTAAAATCTCTACAACGTCACAATCATGGACTGGCCGTTTTCTGGGCTTGGTGCCCAAAACAGTTATATTTCAGTAGCAAGGACATTTTCAGTTTTGAAACTTGCAAGATGTTTTTTTAAGTACGATGACCTCTTAAATAACAAACAATCAAGTTAAAATTGATTATTTGATTCACTGCTCCTTTAAAATAGGACATTTAAGTAGTTTTTACAAACATACCTCTCAAAAACAAAACTGGTGTGCAATTGGGACAAAACAATGGCACTGATTTATGTCAATCATAGTTATTTTTAAATTAAGGCAGCTCAAACATGCATTTTAGTCTGGGACTAGAATAAATCCTTTCCGTATCTAAATCCGTAACGAACCATGGCTAAGATAGACAAAATACACAAGACTGGATTCCCAAAGTACATCCTGGGACGTTATACTATACTGATAAACTATCTTGAACTGATTCTTTCTCGATCGGTTACAGAGGCTCTTTCAGTTGATGCACACTGTGCATTTGGTGTTTATAGTCCAGTGAGGAAATCTGTCCAAACTCCCATCCGTTATCAGGCACTGGAATGGTTCCATCTTAATGGCTTCAGATAAATGGGTCCCACATGTGCTGGCAATATAGAGAAAGCTGCACTTTGAGGTTTAGAGCCTAAGCAGCAGTGATCCAGAGTGGGCATAAATCAAAGCTACCTGTTGGACTAATGTGAACGTAACCTTACTTACACTTCTAAGCAAAAATAAAACAAGAGAGGCAAGGGGACACTTTTCAGGGACATGTGACACTGTCTGTCTAAGAGCATCAACGTCATTGATTTTAAATTGATTTCAATCTTTAAAATGGCCTTAGTCAATATTAAAGATACCAAGGTTATATTTTCACAGAATGTTCTTTACATACAGATTGGGTCACATTTCATTGTTCACAAATTGCATTGTAACCCTATTGCTGTTTAATTTTATAACTATAAGCAATTATTCTGTAGTAATGATTTTATATTATTTACACTTGGAGAGATAATAGCTTTGTACATAAGGACTGCAAATTATCCCATTCAGAGGTGCCACTGTAGCCATTAGCAGTCTCCTCATGACTGACACTCATGTTTAAACAGAATATTAACAAAATAACATTTCAACACAGACCATCACCTAACATAATTTCTATATTTGAAGAGTTTCGTTGCAAAACGAGATAACTCCATTTTTGTAGAATTTTTTTTTCAGAAATCTTGTTTTTTGGTTGTGCATTCCAATTAATATCAATTCAACTGCAGTTGGTTTGTTTTGATTTACTTCATAACTTAAAAAATACAATAAGTAGCACCATAAAACAAAATAATAACATGATAACATAATAATAAACATGTTTTGTTTTGACAAAAACGTTAAAAACGAAGTTATCTCGTTTTGCAACAAAACTCTCATTTCTAATTTGCATGTGCTTCTTGCTATTATAGCTACTCTATTCTCTTCAGAAAAAAATGTGTTTAACCTTTCCAAAGTATTTGCCTGGCCTTCATAATATAATAATTAAGGATAATGTATAGGCAGCTGGTTGTTATCCGCACAGTGTAGGGTCTTGTATCACACTGAAGGGGCTTATTTCGCGATAACATACTACTGCCTGTACATTATCCTGCTAATTACATGGCTGTTTACATCATACGTAAGGTAAGGAATATTAAATATTGATTTGAAATATTTTATTTTGCTCATTTTTAACAAATGCAGACCGTTTACTTCCTTTTAAGAAAAGACAAGATATAACTACAATGTCAAATGTCACGACACACTTTTTGGTTTAAGCATTTAAATATAATGTCATATATGTAATTAAAAGACATTTCTATTTAATTGTTGTGTAATATGAAACAAATGTACCGGTCAAAATGATTTGCAACTGTGTGTTATTAGTTTCAGGGGATTGTTATCTTGGAAAAACATACCTTGGAATGTCGCGACTGGCCCATTAGAAGCATTTTAGAGCACTGTATAATAATATTAAATTTATATCACAGAAAGAGTGTATTATGTATATTAGAACAACTATGATTGTGTCACAGATACCTTCCTGTGTAACTTTATTATGCTGCTTCAAAGGATGTGTCCAAGCCCTCATACATACATCTGCATTCTGTAATCTATTATTTTACTACCAAGAAAAAGGCAATAGTGAACATCAGAGATGTAAAAAAGTCTCTTTAGGGGAGTCGCACCACTAGGTGGCCATGATTGCAACGCCTCGGCACAGCTATTTCTGTCATAAAAATAAAGTTCTATCTACTTGTGCTATAATCACAATTAAGATCAACAATTAAACCGACATCTACTGTACCATTGTTTTTTAAGCTCAAATTGCTCTTAATTGCTCGGTGTTGTCCTGCCACTGGGTTGAAGGTTGCATCCCTAAGCTAACTGCACTCACAACAGACTCACTTGCTTAATTTGTGTGTGGGAGATGTCCTCAATGCTTTATGCCGAAGTAGATTATTGCTTTCTTCTGCTTTTCAAAGGACTGTCTGCCTTTACTACCAGTCCCAAATATATTTTTCCATCTGTTTCCCCTCCATATGCACTCTAAAAAGTGGAGGGTTATTTTCGATCCAGTGTTTGGTCAAAAAGGACGAGCCCAGCCCTTTGGGTTGTAATTTAACCCATGCAGGGTTGTTTCTACCCAAAATGCTGGGTTGTTTAAACCCATTGTTGAAAATCAAAATTTCTTAGGCTAATGTATTTGCACTGAATTGGAAATGATATATTTAAAAAAGAAAGTGAATTGCAAAGCTGTAGAGAACAGTGCACTATTGCAGACTTATATGCTAATGAGGATTTAATTATATTATTTTAATATAGTCAGTCGTTTTGGCCGGTCTAATCATTAAACGAAAATGAATCCTGCTCCGGCCCTGATTCAAACACATGATCTTTTGCATTACTATAACGCAATGCTCTAGCCTTGAGCCAACCAGTACTGCTTTAAAATAATTAATTGGCTGCTAAATTGATACATTTTTACCTAAAACCTTTATAAATAACAACATTTCCGGACCACAGTCAGTCCATGGGTCTGTGTAAAATCTGTCTATTGGTCATGACAGCAATCAGAACTCAAACAAAGCCCAGCAAGTATAATTGTACCACTGAATGAGTTACCATACTGCCATGAGTCATTCTGATAAGCCTATCTTAACCTAAATCCAGACTAAATTACTTTATTTGTTTATATTTGATGTAAAATCTAGTTACAAAGGACCATTAAGGTGTTATTCAAAAATAATCTAATAGGATGGTCATTAACTAAATGACTCGGGTCTCGTGAGTCTACATTCATGGCTCTACAAAAAAATAGACCTGAATAAAATGCATGAATGGATTGTTGTAAACTGCCCATTGTCTGTTTAATGCTGTGAAGTTGTTGGAATTAGAAGTAAGTTAAAAAAATTACTATAGTGTCTAAATGTAAAGACAATTTTTAATTTCTATACTATTTTGAAATTGGGCAAAGCGTGGTAAACAATACGATTTATAAAATTTAGCTCAGAAGCACATTAAGACACCTAGAGGTTAAAATGAAAACTTATTTGTCCATTTAAAGGCTCTCTAAGCAAATTCAAGCGTTTTAAGCCATAAAAACATTTTTTTGTTACATACAGCAAACATCTTCTCACTATCTGCTAGCTGCCTGTCCCCTGAAAAAACGTGGTCTCTGTAGACAGCCCAGGCTCCACAAATGGCAACAAAAACAAAGTGGTGCAGCCTACACCACGAAACATAATAAACGTGTTCCAGCCAATAAACGACAAGAACGTCAACAAGAAGTGACGTCACACAGATTTGCTTAGAGCGCCTTTAAAGCAAACTTGCTCTGCTTCAGGATGTCAAAGTTAAAACACAGAAGAAAGGATGTTACAGTCAGTCCGATCTCAATGGAATTTATTTTACGAGTTGGCTAATTCATATGAATTTGTACAAAGTGATTTGTACAAAAACATACGATTGTCATAAAAACCAATAAAGAAACCCTATCCCTAACCCCAATGTCACAGGGGCGAAAGCAAATCGTACAAAATCGTACAAGTGTGGTTGCAGGAATACAATTAGCCACCCTTTTAAAACACGTTTGATTTGACATGAGATTGGGTTAGTTAAAGGGATAGTTCGGCCAAAAATGATATTAAACCCATGATTTACTCACCCCCAGGCTGTCCGAGTTGCATATGTCCATCGTTTTTCAGACAAACACATTTTCGGACATTTTAGAAAATGTTTTAGATCTTTCAGTTGATTAAATGTGAAGTTGCGGGGTCCACGACCTTCAAGTCCAAAAAAAGTGTGTCCATCCTTCACAAATGAAATCCAAATGGCTTCAGGATGATAAACAAAGGTCTTCTGAGGGTAATCCATGCGGTGTTGTTGTAGAAATATCCATATTTAAAACTTTATTAACGTAAATAACTACCTTTCGGTAATGCCGCCATCTTAGACTCCTCTGTATTACATTTAATCAACTGAAAGATCTAAAACATTTTCTAAAATATCCGAAAATGTGTTTGTCTGAAAAACGATGGACATATGCAACTCGGACAGCTTGGGGTTGAGTAAATCATGGGTTTAATATCATTTTTGGCCAAACTATCCCTTTAAATCTTATAATCTTAAATAAAACACTTAAAAGACAATTGATTCTTTTTTTGATGGGGCAATATAAAAGCAATTCCTAATTGAGAACTATAGCAACGTCAACAAAGTAGCATATACCTAATTTAGGGTGACATTGCCAAATATAGACAATTTAATATAAGCACAGAGCCAAAAATGTTTAATTGCTCTATTACATTTTAGGCACTGGCTTTGATTTTGTATAACTGGCTGACATCCATGAGAAATTTAGAGAGATGTTTGACCTCTGTCTAACTCTCCATGGCATCCATAAGGCTCAGCATTATAATGGTTAAGTGCTATTCTGTGGCGTGGGAGTTTAATTCATCTTAACGTGCACACTTTTAGAGCTTAATCAAGCGTTAGCCGTACCTGATAAATGATGCAAGACTCTACCTATTTTAACTGCACTGCAGATCAATGACATCGATTGCAAGAGTAATGCAGGACGATATTTTGAACAGGTTCCTTTGAACATGTCCCTTTGTTATTACAAGCTTTCATTCTGAAGGATAAGGGGAAAAGTCACATTGAGTTGAGTGACATGCAGCAAGCTGATGGTGGTTTTAAGCATTTTGGGGTGGTTTCCTGGACAGAGATTATCTTAAGCCAGGACTAGGCCTTAGTTATTATGAAATATAACTAGTTTTAACAAACATGCCTTACTAAAAGCATTACTTGTGTGCATTGCGAGGCAAAATAAATAGCACTGATGTATTTTAAGATATGTCAGTGCAAATTGTTTTCAATTTGGACAGCTCTTACATTTATTTAGTCTAGGACTAGTTTAATCCCTGTCCGGAAAACCGCCCCCTAATGTCTTACAACTACAACAATTTTAGTTTTTCTAATCCGAACCATCAACATTATTTGTAAGAAAATATGAGAAGATTAGATGGGAAAGCTGCTAAATGCTTCTCTGCATGTATACTGTAAGTTTGTCGAATACTTTCACTTTAAATCAGCTTAATCCTCAGGCCATTCAGAAATACAGCTTTGTTGGCAGAATCCATTAAGAGTCTGATATAAATGTAATAATTTGCAAGAAAACATGTAATCTTCCAAGCAGTTCAAAATGAGCATGCAAACAACCTGAAGCAAGGTTAGTCCTTCTGTGTCCGTACTCTTTGCATTTTCCCTGCAGACAGGCTGTATGAAGCATCTGCGATGGGCAACAGCTGGTGAATAGGTCCATGACCACCTTCATCATGAAAACAGCCATGCATAACCCTGATCCAGAAACTGCCTGTAAGCCTGCAAACTCATGCCATACAGAATCAGTCTGAATCAACCGAGTTTATTTTAACAGAGAAACTCAACAAAGGTGAGTTGTAGAGCAAGGACATGAGAATGCATATTGAGAAAGATAGTGCAGATTAAGGGGTGGTATTATCCCCTTCTGACATCACAAGGGAAGCCAAATTTCAATGATCTATTTTTTTACATGTTTGCAGAGAATGTTTTACCAAAACTAAGTTACTAGGTTGTTCTTTTTCACGTTCTCTAGTTTGATACAAGCACTGGGCACCCAGTTATAGCACTTAAACATGGAAAAAGTCAGATTTTCATGATATGTCCCCTTTATTAATATATTAGTAAATGTTAAAATTAACACAAACTAAGATTAATAAATGCTGTAGAAGTACTGTTTATTGATAGTTCATGTTAGCTTTTGCATTAACTTATTGTTACCAAATACAACCTTATTGTAAAGTTTTACCAAATTGTTTTTTCAACAATGGCAAACATTTTAAAGTTCACCCAAAAATGAAATTTTTTTTTTACTCAACCTCATGTCATGTCCAACCCCAATGTCTTTCTTTGTTCTTCAGAACCCAAACACATATTATTTAAAAGTGTTGTTTTTGTGTTCCGGATTAATAATGACAAAATTTGGGAGTGAAATATGCCTTTAAAGCATGTGTTTATCTTCTAAGAGCTGCTTTAATTTAAAAGTAAGCCGTTCTTAAAACCTTCTAAGAAAAATAGCTTTTTCATTTGTAAGTTATTTTATAAAAAAGCATTTGGTAATTTAATAAATTAAATAAAACTGGAGGTTTATCATTTGTATATAAAACATGCAAATGATACATGTAATAGAAAAAAGGAGAACGCATCTAACGTTCAAATGAAAGTCTTGGTGTTTTTTTTAGCAGAGCAAAAAACCTGTTTATGTGAATTGACTTACTGTATTTTTGAGTATCACTATCCAGCCTAGAGGCCATCACATCAAGGACATTCAATGTTTAGTGGAAGATTTGTAGTGCCATAATCCCAACTGCCGAGAAGGGACCTCCAATTCAAGCCTTGAGTACGAAATGCTTTGATATTAAAGCTCTGCCCCTCAGTAAATTGGATGGAGGGCTAAAATTTGTCCAGAATAACAACTAATTCTTCAAACTCCATTGCAGATTATTTTAAAGCTGGTCTAACTCTTTCGATACGGGCTGTCTTGAAGAAAAGCTGGTAGACTATTATTTTCCACTTTATCTGCTGGGCACGGGCTGTTTCAAATTCTGCCCTTGAGAGATGGGACAAGAGGTCCAAACCCTAAACTTAAATGTGCCATGACAGTAATAAGATTCCAGACTGAAATGCATAACAACAAGGAAAAACTATTGCATCATTTATAAAATTCAGTCAATGTATACTTTCTTTATTATTTATTTAATGAATGTTTGCAGAAAACGAACTTAAGGAAACTCAAAATCTCCTCCATGGCGGCCTTCAGACATTTCACATATGCACATATTTGAATAGATGCATTTTGATCTTCATCGGCCCGTATCTGATCTCAATGCCCCGTGGAGAAGAGTAAACATGTTGCTTCATTGAATTTACATTGAATATCGATTTATGCATCGTTTCTTCCAAAGCCATTTGGGAAAAATTATATATTTATGAGGATGGAATCTGCAATCTTCAATTTGAAAAAGATTGCTTCCCTCGGCTTTTGACAAATCAATGTTTCCTTGGACATTACAGGGTGTCTTAAAGAGATATGAGATTTTTAAATCAACTTATTCAGACTGTGCAACATATGTTTATTAGAGTACCTTCAGGCAAAGTTATAGTGTTATACTTTGCATAGTTTGGTATTTTAAGTGTGTCCCTTCAGGATACAATAATTCCCTCAAAAATTATGTTTTTATGATTCTACATTTTTACTTTGATATACACAAACGCAAAAATAACAAGGTGCATTAATATTTTAATTGAGATGTTGTTTTGTGAGCAGAGAATATTATATGCATAATTAATTGCTCATTTATACAAAATAATAAAATCTAAATTGTGCATTCCATGTGATGCTTCTGCATTATTAAGGTAATTGTCTTGTCATAATGTATGATATATGTGTATGTAAGCAAATGCAGACATATCAGCTCTATTCAGGCTCTCTTAAACAATGGATAAATGAGTTGCAAACTTGCATGGATTTTACTGTGTTCATTTGTCTTCCTTTCACACACATTTCTGCTTTGCCTGGCATAATAAATTGCTCAAGCTGATGTTTAATGAGGTGTATAGGATATAGGCTGCATAGACTACACTACAGTATGTACTGAGAAGTACCATTCCAGTTCTGATAAAGACTGCACTTTTACATTGGTCACAATGGAGAACTTTGTTAATGTTTGGATACAAAGGGCATCTCCCTCCTATTCACATCATTTTGTTCAAATCATCCCTTGGCCTTGTCTTGTCTTGAGTGAATTATGACTTGACGCTTTGTAAGGCTATATCATATTTTTTTCTGGCTTCAGTTGCCCTTGGTTGCGTACGGAAAATAGAGACAGGTTTGTCAAATCTATGCACTGGGAATACTGTTAACAGGTTGAGAGAAAGCATATTGGATTTGGAGACATTGGAGACAAGGGACCCCCAGAGAAGGCCAAGGCACCAGACCAAGTCTCAAGAAACAAGAACAATAAAATATTTGGGAACCATACACCCCCCCTCCCCCCAAAAAACCTTTTAAGAACCTTTTGGTTTTGCAAGATCATGAATGGCAAAAGAATAAAGACAAACACAAAGATGGGAAAAGAAGGTTCAGAAATTATATCAGGACCCAAAGTTGGAGGACAAGGAAACCAAAACTGGAACTGAGGCAGACACAGGGATAAAATAATGATCTGTCAAGACAGTCAGAGATGCCGGAGGAGGTGGATTTGACATGCAAACAGGGATTTTACATCCCGTAAATCAGCGGGAATGGTGAACTTTAATCAATGTAATAGAATGCATTTGCGCCCCCTTTTGCGCCCATGGGCGTTCTGGTCTGAAAACGAGGTGTGTTCAGGCGCATTGTTGGCGCGTTGCTATTTTGAGGCAACTAAAATAGACTACGCCATTGACCAACAAAAACCTGGTCTAAAGTCTAAAGTCAATGGCGCAACGTGTTTTATGTTATTTAAAAAACGCATTAGTAAAATGCGCCTATACACGGGAGGACAACGCGGGTTTGCTTATCACAAGGTACATGAATGCGCAGCAGCACAAAAATGCTTTTAAATATGAAAGATTAATGGATTGAATGTAAAAGATTATTATTGAGTCTCTTGGACATAAATGAGGACTAATTATGAGACGTTAGAAGGCGCAAAGAGCTGCTTCACCTGCAGCCTGGTAAGTAAATACATGCTTTGCTTTGAACAAATGCATCTGTTTTTAAATGTTTTTTTATGCTACCTCACGGATTTATTGTATATGATTACTCTGTACCTGTGGATATGGTGAGATGAGAAACATTTTTAAGTAATGCTTACAAAAAACTCTTTGCTAAAAAAAACGCTGTCCAAAGTGCTGAAACGTAAGGAGAGCCGTTTGTAAATTCTTTATCTCCTGTTTGTTACAAATAAAGTATTTTTAGAGTACAAACCTTATCTTACATGCTTGTAAATTATTTTTTGATATTGGATAGCCATACATTTAAAGCAATTACAAGTCTGCTTTTTACTTCCATGACAAAAAGAAAACGGATTTTAAAGGTTTTAATAAAAAAATAACAATTTCAATACAAGTGAAAAACAACACAATTGTTTAACATTAATCTTAAACTGGGGATCTTCTTCCTCCGCTTAGTTTTTCTGTTTACAAAGTCCGTCATCTAAATAGGGATTAGACATAGCGCCAGCGCAACTGGCTTTTAAAGGGGATGAGAGCTGTGACTCTCATTGGTTTACTGCACGTTACGCCCAAAATACTCCCATTACAATAGGACCAACCCTTTTCGACCATGCGCTCGGCGCAAAAACCATTTTTCACGTCGTTAAATTAGCAAAAGTGGATTCGGAAACGCCCATTTAGACGTTGCGCTGTGCACTTTAGACAATGCGCTTAGATCGTTAAAATAGGGCCCACAGTCTGGAAAATACGGTACTGTGATAACTACAGTAGATGCCAGAAAATGTCTTGTTATACTGCAGTTTATGTGTCTGCAGTTTATATAAACACACAGTTTTAAGTTGATCATTTGCAAAAACACAGAGAAAAACACAGAACATCTGGTTGATGCATAACACACACACACTACATAACAAAAAATTTTTTTGAGAAAAAGGACATAAACTGGAGCACCATTAAGGAAACAAAGAGTAATTTTGAGAAAGTTCTGATGGGGTTTGTGTTTTATGTTGTAAGGCCTATTAGAACCCAAGGTGACCGGTATAGACACTGAATTGTCACCCATGTCCCAGATTTACAAGCCCTCTATCATGACAGCTACTGCCACCTCATTTGCTGGACCAGGCCAAGACCTGGGTGCTGGAGTTACAATAGCCATAATTCATGGCTAATTAAACAGTCCCATCAAACCTCCACAGGCCCCATTACTTATCTAGAACCTGACAGTACAGACCCTGCAGCACAGTGACCAAAGTGAGGGGTGGTCAACTAAGGTTGAGGGACACTGTGTGTCATGTCCACCTCCTGTCTATAAATTCAGTAGTTAGGCACAAGGATCGACTTTGTGTCAGCCAAGACAAATTAGCAAACATCTCTAATCTATCCAGCACTGGTCTACACTTTTTGGTGAGTTTTGGACAATGAATTTTAAAGCATTTCCAGCTTTAGGTTGAGCCAAATATTTGTATAATATACTGTAAGTGTAAAATATATATTTTGTTACAAACTACCGGAACTGTTTTTATCACTATAGTTTTTATATTATATTTTATATTAGACCGACCTAAATGAAGTAATCCTTGCCTTGACTAAATACTCAAAAGTGTAGACTTTTTAACATTTTTAAATTTAAAAATAATTGTTCTTGATAGATTTCCTGGTAACTACTGTATAACATTTCAAGCTTATTAAACGTAGAAACAAAAGTTCATCTGCTGCCTTAAAAATGTGAGTTAAATATACTTGAAGATAATGCTTTGTTTCAACTCACAAGTAGTTAAGACAATGTGTAACTTAACGTTAACTTTTTGGAAACTTACAAACATGAGTTTAATATCTCAAACTTTCCCTGATTATTTAATAATATCTAAAGAGTAAGTACACATAACTTAATGAGGCTTTCATGTTTTACAGTGTATGGACACCTTTGGACTTTTTCATCATGATAATATTAAAAGAATAAGAAGCCATATGGAAGAAATCTAAAATAATTCATTTGATTTCAATTCTGTTCCGATACACTGTCAGAAACATTGCCAAAGATGGCCCCACGCTGTCACTGAGGCAGAACTCTTTAAAAAGGTACTATTATGAGCCATTGATGGAAAGATGTACCCGATATGTACATTCGCTATACATCTGAGGTACTGTTGGGTACATGAACATTTTAGGTGCAAAGCTGTACTTTTTAAAAGGGTACCGCCCCAGTGACAGTTAAGAGCCCTTAGGACCATTTTTTTCTGACAGGGTTGAAAGATATGCATGTTATGTTCATTCTTTTTTTGTTATTTAAAGCTTCTCTTAACCTAGAAAATGTGAAAAAGATCAACCCAGTAATTTAGTTTTGGTAAACCATTCTCTGCAAGCATGTGAAAAATATCATTGAAATTCGTCTTCCTTGTGATGTCAGAAGGGGGTAATACCGCCCCTTAATCTGCACTATCCAACCACGGCACTGCTATTTAGTGCAGAGATCAACTCATTTGCATTTTAAAGGACACACACAAAAACGGCACATTTTTGCTCATACCTACCAACAGCGTCGCTAGACCCCTTTTACTGGGGCACGTGCCCCAGTGTAAATCTTTTGTGCCCCGGTGTAAATCTCAAGTTTAAATTTTAGCAGTGAACTAGTGCAATCCTTTACAAAGACAATCGTGGCAAAAACTGATCTATATGCAATGTAGTTACCCAATTTACGATTATAAGCGACGAAGCAATCGCATTGGCGCGTGCACGCACGTATCCATGTCCGCGCGCGTCTTTGCGTTCATTTACGCACAACCACATTCAAAATGTGATGCCACGCGATTGAGTTAGCTTAAAACATGACGAGACTAAAGTAAGTTTCTAAATAATAATGCTAATCATATTTTGACTCGATCATTATTGGCTTCTGTAGATGTACATCAGAAATGTTTTGGAGAAATGATGAGTTTAAGGAATGTAAGACACACCCTTACTCAGTCAGGTCTCAAACATTAGGCGGAAAATCTCAGGAAAACCTCTTGTCAAGTCTACAGAATTGCATTGTTGCTGAGAAAATCCACAGATGTATGTGTTATACTGTTCTGTATTTTCAGATATGAAATAAATTTTTAGTTTACTAATATTTAACTCTAGGACAGTAACTTGCATAACAGTTAGCATTAACTATGACTGAGATTATTTAGTATAGCAGTCATAAAATGACTGGTTTCTTAAAATATTCTTGTAAGAATAAGTTATTAATCATTGCTATCATTGTATAATGTAGAAAATATAATAATGCTGTCATTATTTCCAAACATGTTATGCAATTTATGCCTCCAAACATGTTAATAATGTTAGGTATGATGAAGATTACACTTGTATATATGCATCTTTCGCAGTAACTGTTGCACTGTAGAATAGTGGGTTAAGCAAAAGCTTACAAAAACATTGTAAGTGTTGCACACTTCTTGCACACAGCAGGCTTTCAAAAAAAGTCAGCAAAAAATGGGGGGTCTGTGCCCCAGTAGAGCTTTATGTCTAGCAACGCCCCTGCCTACCAAGTGGAAATTTTAACATGTTATAATAAATTATCTATATGGTGTTTTGAGCTAGAACGTCACATCTTGGGACACCGAAGATTTATTTGACATCTTAAAAAATCTTTTGAAATGTCCCCTTTAATGACACCCTGGGCTCTATCTTGCACCCAGCGCAATTGACTTTATCAGTGACGCATGTATCATTCGTATTTTGCACCGGCGCACAGCGGGTTTTTCCCTCCACAGACGCACGTCGGCAAACTAGGGAATGAACTTGCGCTCCCTGGGCGGTTCAGCGCAAAAAAAGAGGCGTGTTCCGGCGCAAACCATCCCTGATGCTATTTTGCAGTTTCAAAAAACAATTGCGCCACTGACCAGAAAAAAAAAGTTTAAAGTCAGTGGCGCGTTGCACGTTGTTCATTATGCTATTTTAAGGGCGCATGCTTGACCATAATGTATAGCGTGCACAACGCGCATACACTTTGCTTATCTAATCTACACAGATGCAACAGTTATTTTTGCAAATCATAAATTGTTACACTAAAAAATATTAATACACGAGATAAGGTGAATCATAGTGGTGAGCATTGTGGTGATAGTTTTTATTTATTGTGTGGCTGCGTTAAAAAATAACGATTAAAATATTTTCATACATTTTTTTGTGTGGCTGTATTACGTTTATTTTATGTAAATAATAATTAAAATGTTTTCATAAGAAACCTTAATGTATATGAACTTGATTTGTAAGAGTACTTGGGGGTTGGACCTTGCTTGCGTTTCTTGGGTCCGATTTCAAAGACCCCAAACCCTTTCAGCAGTGAGGGGGGACACAGCGATGTCCTCTGCTGGCGTCTGTGTAGAGGCAGATCCACCTCCCGTTACACGGCGTGCCCGATTTATGCTGGCAAGCTTGGAATTCCCCCGTCTCCTGACATCATTGTAGCGCTTGGCGCAATGATGGGGTGCCAGCTGATGAGACAATTGTGGCTATTTCCTCTCACGCCTGTTTAACCGACGCTGATTTGGGCGGGTTGCTCCTATCCCCATACAAAACAACTTCTCTGTCTTTGACTGCTCTTACAAGAACGTGGGTCTCCTCGGCTGTGAACCGCTCCTGGCGTACGCCTGCTAAATCCGTCATAATGATAGCAACCCGCCATGGAACTTGCGCCCTTGTGTTTAAAGGGAATGTTGGATAGCGTTCTGATTGGTTTATTTGACGTTACGCCCAAACCACACCTATGAATAATGGACCTACTTCAGACCAACCCCTTATTGATTTGTGCCCGGCGCAAGAGTTATTTCTCACGCCGGAAAAATAGCAACAGCGCCCAAGATCCGCCAACAAACTCACTTGCGCGTTGCGCTTCGCACTTGCGTTTCAGATCGTTAAAATAGGGCCCTCTATTTTTATAGTGCCAAAGGCACAGCTATAGAGAGTAAGATGGTATAAAACATTGGTGTTAAAATCATAAGCATGTGCCATCGTTTATGTAAATTCTCATTTCATTCCTCAAGTCTAATAGTTTACTGTAATAAAGTCTTTATCTTATAATTTTATTCAAAGTTTGAATCCCATTCAAGAATTACAGATAGCACAACGCTATTAACAAATAAAAGGCTGAATGCTGAAGTCTAACTGGCTTACAGAGCGAGACAAAATGCCAATTTCTAGACAGTTCACTAAACCCAGTAAATCTGAAAACAGTCAGCACCATGTCTGCAACTCTCACTTAGTAATTTTTCCTGTAGTTTCATCTAAGTTACAGAGAGCTCTTTGTGTAATATGTAAGCAAGGCAAACACAAGACAAGTATAAAATAAACAAAAAGCAGTGACTAAACTTTTTCACATAAGACACCAAACACACATTTTGATAACTGAGCAAACAGTATGCAATGGTAACGGTTATGCTGCTGTCGTCTTGAACAATTCTACTGAATGATTCTCACCAGATGGCAATTACTGTACCAGAGCATCTCTATCTCTCTGCTACTCAGGCAAATGATGCTTGTTAAAAAAGCATCTGGCCCTATCACATATAGACACCAGCCACCAGAAGACTTCTATTACCATTTAAAACATACTGCCTCATAATTCATCTGAAGCTATTAGAAACTTTAACTTGCATAATTTTTATGTTAAAATAATTTATTATTTTTTAAAACTAAAAAGAAAGTTAGCAATAAACTGTAAAAAACGAGACATGAAGTGCATTTGTAATATCCATGCAATATCATGCTTTATAAAGTTTGTTCTCTTGTCTTCATAATTTGGCAGAGAAGTATTTGTACTCATTAAATGGGGTTAACATAATTACTAAAACGTATACAGTACACAAATGCATACATCCACCACATATATTACAGTATCATCCCAACCCTGTTTGCATACCAACTACACAAACCTATACTCTTAAAAATAAACGTGCATGCATATTTAACATCAAAATACACTTCTGTTTCACAAAAGGTTGTCTAAAGTGAAAAAGGGGTTATTTAGATTATAAAAGGTAAGAACATTTTTTCTTTTTTTAAAGAACATTTGACTAAATGGTTCTTTGTGGAACCAAAAATGGTTCTTCTATTTCATGGCTGTGAAGAGTGTACTCTTCCTATTCAAACACACCTGAATTCATTTATTAGCTTAATAGTACAGACTCTAAGATGGGAAATAGTAGGATCAGATGTGGGAGACATCCAAAACGTGCACTGATGGTATACAGGGGCGTCATGCACCATTTTTTAAGGGGGCACAGTGTGCACAGCTCACAGAAATTTGTGCATACACATCAAACGAAATATTATAGAGCTTTCCATCTTTTCCAAGGCACTTACATTTCTAACAATCTGAACACCTGCTTTCATGGAAAAACCTCCAAAATAAAAGTCTTGACTAACTTTCATATCAAATACTTTTCAATTGGAATAATGACATATTGGCATCATATTAACATCTGAAATAGCATGTTTTATTTATGTTAAGTTTAAGTTTTAATAAATGACTTGTTTTATTGTGTCATTAATGCATTTTGCACAACAATTAGCTTATTAAATAAATGTAATTTTAAATTCATAAAGAATATAAACAACGAAAATGACATAAGCTATAGCCACGTGATTGATTTTAATGTTCAATAATGATTTTAAACAATTGTAGATAAAATTATTAGAGGAATTATTAGAGATTGCATCAAATTTTACCTCATATGTGAGCATGTGTGATTCCGCGCCCCTGTGAACTCTGGGGAACTTTGGCGTTTTGCCAAGAAGATGAATCTAGAAATTTCTACTAATACAACGTCTAGACCAGGGGTTCTCAAAGTCCGGACTCCGGTCCGGATCCGGACCCGACGGCAACTTGATCCGGACCCGCGTCCACTTCATATTACAAGTGCATTAATTTCTATGTGATTGATTAAATGTGTGCATTTGCTATTTTACAAATGCATATTAAACTTGTTAACCATTCGTTTAGTTTTTTTTTCTTTTTAGATTTAAGAGTATTTCTGGTCTGAAAATAAAACGAGTTATTTAAAAAATTCCTGTGTGACGCTGTAGCCATCACACCCAGATATTATGCACAGCTACTTCATGTACTATGGCTTTTGATCAGTCCTTACCAATCACTGTTGGTTTGAGTCGTTTATAACATGCATTTAAAAAAGCAACACTCGTCAAACATAATCTTATATATATTCTTTATTATCATGAAAATACCTGAAAAGGTTTGTAGAACAGCAATATAAATATATCCTAATATAGCCATTTCCTGGAGCTCCGTGTGTCTGGTTCTTCGTCTGCAGCGCATATTGAGTTTCTGCACGAGAGCGCCCCCTGGCTTTTGGATGTAGCAGCATTTCACCGTAATTCATTGAGAAGCACAGCAAGCATCATCAGCCAATATATAGGTGCACCCCTAATTTTGGTCAGTGTCTCTGCCTACCAACCACACTTTTTTGCCATGGTTTATGCATATGATGGAGAACAAACTGTGCCATTTCTCTAATTAGGTTGCTCTGTATTTTGCACCTGGTTACTTTTAGCATATTTCTTGTGTTTATTTTTTACTTTTTTTTTACTTTAAATGCAATATACACTTATGTTTTTCCCAAACTATTTGTGTTGATTTGTTATATAAACAAATTATTTACATAAAGTTTTTCCGGACCTATGAAAATTATGGGAATTCAGATTTGGACCTTTGAATGTAAACTTTGAGAACCACTGGTCTAGACGGTCACATTTTAAACCATACATTTTCTACACATAGGAGGTTAACTGCACATTACCGTACTGGGGTTTGGAAATGTTGTGAGGGTTTCTTACACGTTTTAATTCCTCAGATAGCAAAATGCAACAGCAAAGAGCCTGTGAGCGCGCTCAGATGCTAATGACGTCTGCGACTGCGCTGTCTGCAGCGCCTGCCGCCAGAATAAAGTAATGTAACATGATCAAACTGGCGAAAATCTCTGAAAAGTGACATGGATGCAGCACAGAATTGATAATAATTTGCATATTAAACAGATTAAAAGGCAAATAACAGATTAATGGATGCTTCTTTGATTTTGAGGTTGCATGCAAAATCCATTTGGCTCAAAAAAACCAAGTTTGAATGGGCATGACGCCTCTGATGGTGTGCCTCGAGGAACAGGGTTGGGAAACGCTGGTGTTTTGTTTTGTATGTGTGTGTGTGAAATGAATATAGTGTGAAAAAGGAGGCAGACGGATTAAAAACAGAAATGAGATGACATTGAGTACGACAGATGTCAGTGTGTCATCTTTGTAGATAGGGAGTACGTGAGAAACTGCCACTCTGTGGACATCGCTTGGCATTTAACACATCAGCCGCCCTAACAAAGTGTGACAAGCCCTGTGTCTTATGTCTAGGGAGGTTATCACTCGCTACACACACTTTTAGTGAAGCTGATACATGAGACAAATGATTTGAGAAACACACCACCAAAACCTTTGTTGAGAATTCATTTTTAGGAATAAAATCCTTCGGCATTGTACTGATTTATCTTGTCATTAGACCTTTTCGAAAGGTCTGCAGAGATACTTAATCAGATGAGGTTTCTGATATATAGATTCCTATCATGTGGGAAATGTTAATAGTTAGTGACCTGTAGAAAATTGAGATGGGTTTTATTTGCATTCTTGGGCTTGATAAATGAAATCATAATTAGTTGCTATTGCCGCTACTCAAAGGCATTTATGTCATTAACAAAATAAGTGACAATGTTCCCTTTATCCTTCACAGTGAATAGATTTTGTCATATTTTATCATTATAAAGAAATATCTTATGTCCCAGCAACCAGAAGCTTCAGGCAAAAAATATTATTTGACCTGGAAACAGTCAGATACAATCTGTATCTTTCCTCTTATTTAGTAATATGCAATGTTTTTTGGCTTTTCCCTGCAGTGCAATACAAACCAAAGGGTAAAAAAGAGAAAATGAGATAGAAAAGGAGAGACAGAGATGGTTGTTTGTGTGAGACTAAGAGAGCGAGACAGAGCAAATTTGCAGAACGGGGTGAGGATGGGGGTCGCAGAAGGCAATCCCAGGTGACACCTGGTTTTGCTATCCATCACAGTCCGAAAGCCAGACAGGAAACCACTGAACAGTCGACATCTGTCATCCAATAGCTATCTCTTGCTTTTCTCCACCACCAATCTCATTTGTTCCTCTCAACAATTCATTCCATGCACGCTCGTCGCACTCGGTCAGATCTGACACCTGGTTGTCACCTTGAATATGTTTATTTATTCCTGTTTTCCTCAGCTTGAGCAATGATGACTCAAATTAAACATCGGCAGAGCCTGGGCAGAGATGCAGAAAATGCACTGCGCTTTCTGTAGCAGAACATACATTTTGGATTAAAATAATGTTAATATGAAACAGCTATCTAATTGCATTAAAATGCAAAAAGAGAGAGTAATAGAATTTACGGTAACACTTTCTATACCTGCAAAGATCTTTTTGTTTCTGTCCCCTGCATCTGATTCCCATGCACAGTATTTATTAATTCTATAAATTGCTTGTCGTAGTCAGGCACATGCACTTAATTTAAATAAATAGGAGTCAGACATTACCTAAATTGAAATTAGCGTGTGATGTGTAATGCTGGGGTGTTCACTTAAATACATCACACCAGAAATCAGTCTCTTTACGCAACAAGTCTCTTTCATCACTGTCAGATATTTCATGTTTAACATAAACATCACAGCTGAAACCCTGGAGAGTCTTCGATTAAACCATGCCATCTGAGCAAGTTTATGATTGATTTACCATCACTTAACGTTTGATAACATCAAAACCAGTTCAGAAAGACCTGTGATTACATGTGTCAATTAAGATTGCCATCAAAAAATCAATGCATGTGTTGTAACAGGCTTTCTTCCAATCAACAGAGTTTCTTCACAAGAGCCTTTAATTAGAAATTGCTCTAGACACACAAAGATTTCATCTGCAGGTGTTGAGTAAGCTCTGTGTCGTCCAAAAATGCATTTGGTTTTATTAGATTATAACAGCTGCATGAAATAGGAGCAATGTAAAATAACTTGGCATGCCACTCTAACTTGGAAAGGCTTAGGAACCAATTAACAGGAGTGCATTGAATGTCCAAGAATCCACTAAAAAGGAAAGGGAGTGCAGAATCAATAAAGGATCTGATGAAGCCAAATGAAAAACTGTCTTTGGCTTTAGGTGCAAATGGTTGATTTTAAAGGCCATGTGCCAGAGGCAATCCTATATCTGCAGGGCAAATCTGTAATGGCATAATTTTAACATGCAATTTTCTTGACCCATGAAAGTATAGTCAAATTGCAAACTAAAAGGGGATTTGGTTGTGAAGGAGTAGTAAGTGAAGTGTCATGCTTTTTGCTCAACTTTATAGAATCTATGCAGTTTTATCCAACACTTTAGCTGTAAATATGTCCACTGGCTTGATATGAGCTGAGTGGGCGTTTTCAATTCACAATGCGTTCCAACAGCATTTAATCTTCCCCTGCCTTTGCAGCTATGGCAGCCTTGTTATAGGATTCTACCAAATAGAAGTGCTTGAAAATAACAGCTTTAAATTGCCTTTCCGAAACAAATAAGGAGTTCAGATGCAAAACCATAAGTGCATCTGTCATGTTATCTTGTAATGTTTCGTTTCAGTAATTTCACTTTGATAGCAAGGAAAATGTTATTAGCCAGTAGGCCTAAATTAAATGTCTTATCTCCAACTTAGGCATTTCATTTAACAAATTTGACTGTCTTTTGTTGCAAAACCAAAAAAGTGCATGCAAGCTTTTTTGGAAAAACCTCCACTGCTAAAAATTCACTTCTTTGGACAAGAAATAGTAAACTGTTGCAAAATCACTAAAATGTAACTAGAAACATAGCAAATGATGAAAGTCAGAATGTAAAAATAAAGAAACTGAACCACAGATTATGGGGCGCTGTTATGCATGTTGCTGCCACTTTTGGGTTGTACTGAGGTCTAAATATTTACAAGGAACCCAAGTTTGAAATTGATCCACTGTCTTTTAATATTAGCCTTCTGTCCGCATTAAGGACTGAGGATGGAGTTGCCGTTTAGCGGCTTTTGCATCTGCACTCTTCAAATGTAAATTGTTGGGTTCAACTGATGGAAACTTTTAATTCTACCAGAAAATCTCAGGCACTGTAAAAAAAATTCAGCATTTTTGTTAAATCAACATATATTTTTATGTTACTTTGGACATACACCCGTCGCAGTGAAGGGCCGCAGGTGTTTTTTGCTAGTTTCAGCCCGATGCAGTTATCATTTTCATGTAAATAGCAAATGCATTTGCAGCCATTTTTGCGTCCATGGGCGTTCTGGTCTAAAAACGCTTAGGTTACTCACGTAACCCCGGTTCCCTGAAATAACGGGAACGAAGCATTGCGTCAGTTTGCTGACGCTATGGGGGAAACTCCTGTTTACTCCGTGATTGAAGCCTATTGGTTAACGTCTGTAGAAAATACAGACCAATGACGTTTGAGCCCGCGCGGGGGCGTGGCACACGTCCCTATATAAGCCGGTGAAATACGTCAAGAGCTCATTATTATTCGACTGAAGCGCGCAGCCGAATAACACTCGCTGCGTAGACGTTTGTAGCACGGCCAGCGACGCAATGCTTCGTTCCCGTTATTTCAGGGAACCGGGGTTACGTGAGTAACCTAAGCGTTCCCTTTCAATACGGTTCACTTCGCATTGCGTCAGTTTGCTGACGCTATGGGGGAACGTAATCCCATCCCGCCGTGCATACACAACGGACTGAGGTGCCCTTACCGGAGAGACACTGCATGTGGCCCTAACCCAGCATATACATAGCTCTAGCGAGCGCAAGTGTAAGCACCATATATGAGACAGTAATACGCATACAGTGAAGTTTCTAAACGCACCATGATGCATATACAATAGAGCACGAGACGGCGGGTTCCCTGAGCGCGCCGCGAGCTGTGCGTGAATTATTAATAGGTAGCCATGACGGTGAGCTAGCAACGCACCGTGAAGGCATACAGAAACGCAGTCGCGTGAATCATTAAGCCGATAAGACCTGTGCTTGTAAGGCAGGGACATCCAGGCTATAAAATCTGACAAACGTAGACGGCGAGGACCAGCCGGCCGCGTTACAAATGTCAACGATAGAAATCCCCGTAGACCAAGCCCAAGATGAAGCCATACCCCTCGTGGAGTGAGCTTTTAAACCAACTGGACAATGTTCATTCAGGGAGGCGTAAGCCAAAGCAATGGCTTCGACGATCCATTTAGATAGCCTCTGTTTAGTGAGCGGCATACCTAAGGAATGTTGCGCGAAGCTTACGAACAGCTGATCTGACTTGCGGTATGAGGCAGAACGGTCCGTGTATATTCTTAACGCTCTGACGGGGCAGAGCGTGTTCGGGGTTTGTTCGCCGTCCGCCGTCGGAAGGGCGAGAAGTGAAACCACCTGAACTCTAAATGGCGTGGTCAAAACTTTAGGAATGTATCCCGCTCTCGGTCTAAGGATCACTTTGCTATCGTTAGGACCGAATTCCAGACACGACGGGTCAATTGAAAACGCGTGTAAATCGCCCACTCGTTTAACCGATGCCAACGCCAGGAGGAGAGCGGTTTTAAACGAGAGAGCGCGCAGGTCAGCCTGTTCGAGGGGCTCGAAAGGGGGACCGCGCAGCGCTTTCAGGACCGTGGACAGATCCCAAGACGGGACCGTGTTAGGTCGCGGTGGGTTTAGTCTGCGAGCGCCTCTGAGGAATTTAATGATGAGATCATGTTTTCCCACGGTGCGACCGGCGATAAGGGCGTGATTCGCCGTTATCGCCGCCACATACACTTTAAGCGTCGAGGGCGCGCGACCGCTGTCCAGCATTTCCTGCAGAAAGGAGAGAATATGCTCCACTTCACAGGTGTTTGGGTTTAAGTCTTTCGTCGTGCACCAATCAGAAAAAATCGCTTAGGTTACTCACGTAACCCCGGTTCCCTGAAATAACGGGAACGAAGCATTGCGTCAGTTAGCTGACGCTATGGGGGAAACTCCTGTTTACTCCGTGACTGAAGCCTATTGGTTAACGTCTGTACAAAGTACAGACCAATGACGTTTGAACCCGCGCGCGGGAGGAACGCGTCCCTATATAAGCGCGGTTCAATCGTCAGGAGCTCATTATTATTCGACTGAAGCGCGCAGCCGAATAACACTCGCTGCGTAGACGTTTGTAGCACGGCAAGAGACGCAATGCTTCGTTCCCGTTATTTCAGGGAACCGGGGTTACGTGAGTAACCTAAGCGTTCACTTTCAATACGGTTCACTTCGCATTGCGTCAGTTAGCTGACGCTATGGGGGAACGTAATCCCATCACGCCGTGCATACACAACGTACTGAAGTGCCTTACCGGAGAGACACTGCGTGTGGCCCTATATCCGGCATATTCACAGCTTTAAAAGCAAATGTGTAAGCACCATATAAATTGTTGACGCGCACACGGTGGGGTTTTAAACGCACCGGGGGCACATAACATAGCACAAGACGGCGAGGTACGCGCCGCGGCTGTGCGAGATAAGTAAATTCAGAGTCACGTTGGTGAGCTCGCCGAGCGCACCGTGGTGTACACATAAAACGCATGAGCGTGCATGATTGAGCCGAGAGAACCTGCGCTCGTAGGGCAGGGACGTCTAAGCTGTACAATCTGACAACGTAGACGGCGAAGACCAGCCGGCCGCGTAGCAGATATTAAATATAGATATAGATACCCCTGTAGACCAAGTTCATGAAGAAGCCAAACTCGCACAGAGTGGGCTCTATATAGGACATAGCTCATAGAGGGGCGTGAGCCAGTGCGATGGTTTCAACGATCCATCTAAATAACCACTGTTAGCAACAGACATACGTAGTGAGTGATCTGCGAAGCTCACGAACGGCCGATCTGACTATAATATGCGGCAGAACGGTTCGTAGCGTGGGATTATACAGATACCACAATAGTGTGAACCCCGGTGCACCCTCGAGCGCATCGGGATGCATATAGGTAGTATTATAGTGCACAGATCGGTGAGCTTTCCAAGCGCGCCGTAAATGTGTATTGACTATAAATTGCACGGGCACAGGTGAACACTTGAATACATCGTGAATGCATATAGATGAATCAGAGTGTTATAATGCACAGGCCGGCAAGATTCTCGAGCGCGCCGTCATGTGTTCTGATAATAAATTGTGCGCACACGGGTGAACTCTTCAGTGCACCGTGAATGCGTATAGATAAATCAGTGCACACAACGCGCCGTGAATGTGTACAGATATGATTGATGAACGTAACGGTGGGCACCCAACGCACCGTGAACGTACACAGATGAACAACAATGTATGTGTCACAAAGCATAACACAGCTGTGTATACAGGTGAGCTTTCCCAAGCGCATCTTATTGTATACCAAAATGTTATAGCGTGTACATGTGAGCTTCTCTAAGCGCACGGTGGACGCATATAATTAAAAACCATATCGTGCATACAGGTGAGCTAATGGGCGCACCTTTAATGCAACAAACCTCAGTAGTGCGCGAAGCAGGGATGTCGAAGCTGTAAACTGACAACGTGGACGGCGGGGACCAGCCGGCCGTGTCACAATTGTCTAATGAGAAACCTCTAAGACCATGCCCATGCTCTAAGACAAGTGAGCATAATTGTCACGGGAGGTGATAACGTCAACGATCCATAAATAGCCTGTATTGACAGGTGCTCTAGTGAGTGATCTGTGACGCAGATAAACAGCTGATCGTCTGATGTACGTCAGACGTATGTGTCATACAGGACCTTGGACAGTTCCAGAGCGCTGTGCCTCGGGCACCGTCCGTATCTGAGAAATGACAGGCTTATGAATAAAGTGAATGGCCAGCCGTAAAAGCATGGTTCGCTGTTACCGCCGCCGTCCGCATCTGAGAGATGACAGGCTTGTGAATTAAATGAATGGTCGGTCGTAAAAGCGTGGTTCGCTGTTATCACGGCCACATAGATATAGGTAGGGGAGAGAGCCGCCGTGCCTCTGTAGTGAGGAGAAAAGTGTTCCACCGGCGATTCGCGGGGGGTTTTGACTTTCAAATGTCACTAGACAGAATGGATCAGACTTTGCATAAGGACGCCTCGTGAAAGGGGTCCTAGCAGCTTGTGTCAATGTGTCATAAGGCACGTAATGTAGGTCGTGTCCCACGGATGCCATCTCCGCACGCCCATCGTAATGGGTTAATATTGGTAGTTTAAGCATGAGATGCGTATCACTCTGATTGAACATAGCTTATAAAGCGATGCAATGAGTTTATAAAGGAGATGACTCGTCAGCTTGTTCAGGGGGCGAGATCTCAGTCTGGTTCGGTAAATAATGAAACCACCGTAGATTGCCCGACCGCATTATCACAATAACACGGTCGAGAGTGCTGCAGTGCTAAATCATCCTCTTAATGTACCGTATTCACAGTACAAGGTGATTTATATGAGACAAACGGCGTTCCACGCGCCGAAGGCTGATTGCCGTCGTAAAGCGTGTTCAACCCACAGCAAATGCTGGGCTAGCTCGTAATGACAGCACTTCATGCAGCCGTGTGTAACTTAAGCAAGCTTCCCGGCCGTCAGCTCGGGGCGGGACCTTTGCTTAGTCAAACTGAAGTGGACTTATGAACAGAATGCCACGATATTCAGCTTTCTGAGGCTCGTTAGAGGGGTACGTGTGCCCGTCTTAAACGAGATGCCGCGCGCGTCTGACTGTGCGCGCGCTTTAAGCTTTGAAACTTATTGTGGCGGGTAGCAAGCTCACTTGAGGTTGATATTACCCTTAATATCTCCGAGTATTGGAGCGGAGGTGTGAGCGTCTTCGGATCCGCTAATATAAATCAGCTATATGGCCGAAAAACGTCATAAACCGCTTGGCTGTAAGCCTTTGAGTGGCCGTCCGCAGAGGGCGCGATTCAAACGCTTGGAGCCATGCAAAAGTCTGAGGCTGTCCTTCCTCTAGGAAGAGAGAATAACAGCCGTAAGACCGTGCTCGTTTGCGCCATCAGCATCGTAGCGGAGAAACTGAGGTGGGCTGCGAGCGAATTTGGCAGAAAGGTGTTAGAGACACCGTACAGTCGTGGGGTGTCAATACACAGTATATGGCCAAACCGGGGTTTTTTCGGCTAGCGTCGATAGAATTATGGACAGCGGGCCGTGTGTGCGTATTACTGATTGCTTGTCAGTAAGGCGATAAAGTGTTTAGAGACACCGTACAACCGTGGGTGTCAAAACACAGTATAGTAAGCACGGAAATTACTCTTTTTAGAGGAATTAAATACCGTTCGCCACTATAGTGAGGTCGCATAGCCGACAGTATTACACAGTATGTTTGGATAAACAGCACACAGAAAACATTTCAGGGCAGTCCAGCCGAGGCGCGACATAACCCCTTTTCTCCCAGACAGTTTCGTTCTCTGTTGATGCAGCTGTGCTGCGGAGACCAGAGCTCAGCCGTTCAGGTGCACAAGCCTCAGTAGTGACGGTGACCGAACGGCTCACGGAGCAGGGTAGTATGTCTAGGTGGTTTAATGTCAGACTGAACCCATCGCAGAGAGGAAGTCTGCCGTGAGGCCCGCGGTTTTGCCGTTTATTAAAAGGGCAGAAAAACCGGGTATATATATAAGAATGTACCAATATTCAGCGCACTGATATAGGACGGGACTGAATAAAGGGAGGTATTCGGGCCTCAGTATATTATAAACAAAATCGTTCTGCCTCTGATTCCGTCTAAACCAGAGAGAAATTACCAGGCAGACGAAAAATGAGCTATCTGAAGTGAGATCGGCTCAGGCCAGTAAAGCTCTATAATAAGTGTTTTAGCGCTCCAATAGAGGCGTGTCCGCCTTATCGAGCAGATGAATGAGATCGTTCCGCTCCAGGAGGGGAGGGGCATGAAGCTCTCTTATAATGAGTGTTCTTGGTGCTCCAATAGCGGTGAATCGGCCCTATCGAGCAGACGAATGAGATCGCGCCGCTCCAGAGGGGAGGGGCATGAAGCTCTGTAATCGTTGAACACTGGACAGCTGCATTTAGAGGCAGCGAGCCGTAATACCGCGTGCTAGCTAAGCCGTTAAGAGACCTCACCACTGTGGGGAAAGGAGCGATGGACTCCGCGAGCGTGGAGCACGAGTGGCTGTGCTATGACAGAGACAGGGGCAGACCGCCCGTGTTTGCTTGTCGTATGCATCTATCCAGGTCTACGGTTCCCCGCGTGTTCATCTCAACAAGAGAGGAACGGCAGAGGGGAGCAGCAACACAGACAGAACAGCCATGCGTCGTGACGGTATCACCCGATGCACTCGGGGGATTAATATATGTGCCAGAGATCTCGCCACTGAATTTGAGAGGAGCGAAGGGACTCTGTAAGCATGAACGGTTGCGGTGTGACAGAACACAGGGGGGGTTAGCCCGTGTGTGCTTGTCTATGCATCCATCTAGTCTCATGGCTCGCCGTGTGTTCATCCCGGCGAGAGAGGAACAGCAGGGGGAGCACGAAACATGGATAAGACAACCAAAGCATAAGCGCGGTCCCGGCGTGGGAGGTGCCAGACCGGTAACGCGCTCGGAGGAAATTCATAGCAGAGAGGCTCACCGAGCCGCTGTGCTGGACGCTATTACAACAGCGCCTGCTCTTTTAGCTTATAGCTTTATATTAAAAATATTGATCTTACCGGGCGGCCGCAGGGGAGACCTCGTCAGGCGTGTCCGCTGCACAGGGCTCGTACCACGGCAAGCGAAGGCTATCTTCGGTTCTCGGCCGGAAAGCGGCAGGGGAAGACGCTAGACCTGGACTCTGCTATCTTCGGTCCTCAGCCGGAAAACGGCAGGGGAAGACGCTAGGCCTGGACTCCGCTGCAGGGCTTTTGTCAACGGCGAGGTAAGGCTTCTTCTTTTTCTTCGGAGCAGCGAGAGGTTCGCGCTGAAGGAGAAAATAATGAGCTCCTGACGATTGAACCGCGCTTATATAGGGACGCGTTCCTCCCGCGCGCGGGTTCAAACGTCATTGGTCTGTACTTTGTACAGACGTTAACCAATAGGCTTCAGTCACGGAGTAAACAGGAGTTTCCCCCATAGCGTCAGCTAACTGACGCAATGCGAAGTGAACCGTATTGAAAGGGAAAGACCACTTTTGAGCGTAAAGGCGCCTGGTAGATGGGGCCCTAGCTTCAGTTAGAGTATTTAACACTCGTCCTGAAAGGCGTGATGGTTGCCGTTCAGAGACCAAACGTGTAGATTCCATAGCTCCGGCTGTGGATGCCATATCGTCCCTCTCGCCTGAGATAGGAGGTCTTTCCTCAGCGGTACTGGCCATGGTGCTGATGTTTTCAGCTGCCATAGGTCGGGGAGCCATGGTTGATTGTGCCAAAACGGGGCGACCAGAATTATCGCGCATTTCGTCTCTCTTATCCTCTGAAGGACCTGTGGTAACAGGGCCACCGGAGGAAAAGCATACAGAAGACACGCCGGCCATGCTTGCGACAGGGCATCGTGATGTCTCGAGAAGAAGATCGGGCAATGCGCGTTCTCGTCTGATGCAAACAGATCGATCTCCGCCCGGCCGAAGACGGTCCATATTCTCTCGACCGTCTGAGGATGCAGTCTCCATTCTCCCGGCGGCGGACCGTTGCGCGAGAGAATGTCTGCACCCGTATTGGCTACACCCGGTACGTGAGTCGCTTTTAACGAACGTACGTTCGCGTGAGCCCATAATAAAAGCCGTTTCGCCAGCCTGGATAGGGAGCGAGATCTCAGCCCTCCTTGGTGGTTTATGAACGAAACCACCGTCATACTGTCCGACCGCACTAGAACGTGTTGATGTTGGAGTTTCGGTCGAAAGTGTCGTAGCGCCAAGATAACCGCCCACATCTCGAGGTGGTTGATATGTAGCTGAGATAACTGGTTGTTCCACGCACCGAAGGCGAGCTCGCCGTCGCAGTGAGCGCCCCAACCCGTCGCAGACGCATCCGTAGTCACCACTTTCCTCCTGCTCACGGAGCCGAGCTCCGTGCCCGAGAGGAAAAGGTGAGGGGATGTCCATATCGAAAGCGCTTTCACGCAGCTGTACGTGATTTTGATTAATAAGCGGCCCGACAACCAAGCACGGGGCGGAACTTTCGCTTTCAACCAAAACTGAAGCGGCCTCATGAACAGCATTCCCAACGGTATTAGTGGGGATGCTGCTGCCATCAGACCCAACATTTTTTGGAATCGTTTGAGAGGGAGATGTGAACCCGCTTTGAACGATGCCGCCTCGCGTCTGACCGTGAGCGCGCGTTCCTGTGTAAGCCATGCCCGCATCTTTAATGAGTCGAGCGTCGTGCCTAAGAACGCGATTCGCTGCGTGGGGGTGAGCAAACTCTTCTGGAGGTTGATTTTGAACCCCAAATTCTCCAAATGCTGGAGTACAACGGTCTTGTGCGCAGTAATTTCCCTCTCTGACTGTGCTAGAATAAGCCAATCGTCGAGGTAATTCAATATGCGGATGCCGCTCTGTCTGAGAGGGGCGAGAGCCGCATCCGCACATTTGGTAAATGTGCGTGGTGCCAGAGATAATCCGAAGGGCAGAACTTTGTACTGGTATGCTGTCCCGTCGAGCGCGAATCTTAGGAACGGCCTGTGACGTGGCGCTATCGGAATGTGAAAGTAAGCGTCTTTCAGATCCACTGATATGAACCAATCGCCCGGTCGAATTAACGCCATGATTCGTCTGGCTGTAAGCATTTTGAACGGCCGTTTGGCAAGAGCGCGATTCAAAACGCGTAGATCCAATATCGGTCTGAGGCCGCCGTCTTTCTTTGGAACGAGAAAATAACGACTGTAAAAGCCTGATTCGCTTTGATCCGCCGGGACCGTCTCTATCGCGTCTTTTAGTAATAAAGAACGCACCTCTTCCCTGAGGATCTGCATACGATCGTCTGGGACAGTGGTGTAGAGAACGCCGCGAAACCGGGGTGGTCTCCGGGCGAATTGGAGTGAATAACCGTGTTGGATTACGTTTAGAATCCAGCCCGGCATACCGGGGGTGGATTGCCAAACGTGAAATTTGACGGCGAGCGTCGATATGCTTATGGACGTTAAGCCGTGTGTGTGTGTTTGTGTGTACAGAGGAGGAAATTTGCTCTTTTTGTGAAAAGGTAAAAATTTGTGTTTCGCTGTTACAGCGAGGGTGTGTCCAGCGCCCGAGGGGACTGAAACACGCAGAACTTTCGAGGGCGGGCCGGCCGAAGCGGGACCAGAGCCTCTTTTCCTCCTCAGACTCTCTTCAGGGAGGCGGCGCCGGCGTCGGGTCCAGCGTAATCCGAGGACGGGGACCGCGGCGTCGAGGCGGGCCAGTCGGTCGTGCAGGACGCTGGCGCTTGACCTCCGGTTCAGCTCTCTGCTGGGGCTGAGCTGGTGCTGGCTTAGGGCGTTGAGCTGGCGGCGGTTTTGGGCGGCCGGTCTCAGACGCTGAGGCAGATCGTTTAGGTAGAAAATGCCGCATAGCCTGCGACGATTTCTGTGCCTCAGTGAAGCGCTGGGTGAACCCCTCCACAGCGGAGCCGAAGAGCCCCGACGGTGACACGGGCGAGTCAAGAAGGGCAACCCGATCCGTGTCCTTTATCTCCGTCAAGTTCAGCCACAGATGTCTCTCCAGAACAACCAGGCTGGCCATGGCTCTTCCTACAGCCTGAGTGGCGACTTTAGTGGCGCGAAGGGCCAGATCAGTCGCGCTGCGCAGGTTCTGAAAGGTCGACGGGTCCGGACCTGTCTCGTCCATGTCACGGAGGAGCTTTGCCTGGTATACCTGCAGCACCGCCATCGTATGGAGAGCGGATGCAGCGTGGCCGTCAGCGGCGTAAGATTTTGACGCCAGGGTCGATGTCAGGCGACAGGGCTTTGATGGATGGTTCAACTTCGCCCTCCATCCGCCGGCTGAAGACGGGCAGAGATGGGCGGCGACAGTTTCCTCGAGCGGCGGCATCTTGGAGTAGCCGTGTTCGTCGGCGCCGTCCACTACGGAGAGGACGTGGGAGACGGCGCTCTGAGCTCGGGTGGAGTGGGGAGCACGCCAAGATTTGGTGAGCTCCTGGTGAACCTCAGGGAAAAACGGCGCCGGCCGTTGGCGGGACGATTGACGGCGCCCGGGCTGCAGAAACCACTCGTCCAACCGGCTGAGTTGAGGCTCTGACGGCGGGGACCACTTGATGTTGAGCTCCGCCGTAGCTTGCGTCAAGATGCGGATGAGCTCAGAGTCGTGAGGACGCGACTCGGTAGGTTCATCAGCGGCGGCTGCGTGGGCGTCGTCATCCGAAGCCGCCCAATCCTCTAACTCCTCAGAGGATGACATCACTTCCAAGTTGTCACCGGACCCAAAGGAAACCATGCCGCTAGCACTCGGCAGGGGGCGCAGGTCTTCATGGGCGAAGGTGACAGGGTGACGGCGGGGAGACAGAGCACGCGGGGGATGAGCCGGCGTGGACTCGGTCTCAGGGCGTCTTCCAGCTTCACGGCTCCGCTGCTGTTTAGGCGGGAGAGCACGGGAAGCCTTCCGTTTAAAGATCTCGAGGCGGGAGCGCAGCACCGCGATAGGAAGGAGCTCGCAGTGGGCGCAGCCCGCCTCGGCGAGTACGGCCTCGGCGTGGGCAGGACCCAGACAGATGACGCACTCCTTGTGGAAATCCTCCACAGGCAAAGGGGCTCGGCAGGAGCCGCAATGCCGAAGCGACATTATCTCAACGCGCTTCTGCTCTTTTAGATACTCTCTTTTAGGCTCACCGGAAAGCGGCAGGGGAACACGCTGGTGTGTTGTAGTCCGCTGCAGTGCTTGGATCGACGGCGAGTAAGGGCTTCTTCTTCGGAGCAGCGAGAAGGTTCGCGCTGAAGGAGAAAAGTAATGAGCTCTTGACGTATTTCACCGGCTTATATAGGGACGTGTGCCACGCCCCCGCGCGGGCTCAAACGTCATTGGTCTGTATTTTCTACAGACGTTAACCAATAGGCTTCAATCACGGAGTAAACAGGAGTTTCCCCCATAGCGTCAGCAAACTGACGCAATGCGAAGTGAACCGTATTGAAAGGGAACGAGGTGTGTTAAGACAAATTGTTGGTGCATTGCTATTTTGAGGCAATTAAAATAGACTACGCCATTGACCAACTAAAACCTGGCCTAAAGTTGGCGCAATGATTTTGGTTATTTAAAGAGCACCTATAAATAGGACAACAACATGTGTTTGCTTGTCACACACATGCACAGCAGCACACAAATATTTTTAAATATGAAAAATTTAAGGATAAAAATGTAAAAGATTATTATTGAGTCTCTTGGACATAAATGAGGACCGATTATGAAACGTCAAAAGGGGTAAAGAGCTGCTTCATCTGTAGCCTTGTAAGTAATTCAATGTTTTTCTTTCAACAAATGCAAATATTGCATTTATTTTGAAATGTTTTTTTTTTAAATGCTACCCCATGGATTTATTGTATATGATGACTTTGGATATGGTGAGATGAGAACCTTTTATAAGTAATGTTCTTCAAAACACTTATGACACCTCCTGGTTGTTTCAAATTATTTTCAAGTATTTTTAATGTACAAACCTTTTCTTGCATATTTGTAAATATTTCTTTAAGATTACACTGAGCATGTAGGCTATTCATAAATTTACAGCTATTAAAAGCCTGCTAATTTTACTTCCGTGACTGAAAGAAAACAACTTTTAAAGAGAACCAAAGGTTTTAAAAAAATAACAATTTCAATACAAATGAAAACAAATAAATTTTTTAACATCAATCTTAAAGTGGTGGTCTTTTTCCTCTGCTTACAGTTTTAAGCTTAAAAACACAACCATGTAAATAGGCAATCCACCTTGGCGCGAGTGCAACTGGCTTTTAAAGGCAATGAGAAATGAGACTCTCATTGGTTTATTGCTCATTACGCCCAAAACACACCCCTTACTTATTATGACAATAGGAACAACCCTTTTAGACTGTGCGCCAGGCGCATAGACAATTTTTCCCATCGTTAAACTATAAAGTGAATTTGGACACGCCCTTTTAAGCTGTGCAGCATGCGCTTTTGACCATATGTATAGATCTTTAAAATAGGACCCTTTATCTTAACAAACTAAGTTAAACAATTTCAAGGATGTTCAAGTAATGTCAACTTTTTTAAGTCAAAACTTAAAATAGTAGGTTGAATTGACTTGCAAAACCAAGTTGTTTTAACTTTAACATAAATTAAACCAGCAAATTACACCTGCATGACATTTCCATTTTAATTTTGTTTAATTCTTTGTATCTATTTGTTGCTTTTAAAGCTGATCATGCTGATTATTTTAATTTGTAAGAATAAATATTTTAGTTTAATATGGGGGCATTTATGGAGCAGGGGCAAAGTTATTATTATTTAATTACATGTAAATCATAATCAACATTTCTTTATTATTATTATTATTATTATTATTATTATTATAAATAGTAAGTCATAGCTCAGGTTATTGACATCAGCTGTTGAAGTTTATTTGTGAAAAAAAACGGCTTACTTGATCAATGTGGTTTGTAAACCTGACATCTTCGTCATTATGTGAAATTATTCTGATATTTTGCATGGCAGGCCCTTGACTTGACTGAGATAAAAAAGCGAATCCCCACAGATTGAATTACGGAGTTGTCGCAATAATATTCTTCACGCTGTGAATAAATCAGCAGGATCATTCATACATAATTCATTATGAGCTACACATTTGTTATCAACATCGAAAGAATGACAACCAACTTATTTCACAAGTCACTAGTCATACAACCTGGATGAATTGAAACCAATAAAAAACAGATGAGTATCTGTTAAAATAGCTTGAAATCTTTATTTTACTCCAGTTTTGAAATATATTCTGACTACCATTAAAGAGATAGTTCACCCAAAAATGACAATTCTGTCATCATTTATTCATCCTTATGTTGTTATAAACCTGCATGAATTTCGTTTTTCTGAAGATATTTTGATAATTGATGGTAAGCACATAGCTGATTGTAACCATTCCATAATAGGAAAAACAAATACGATGGATTTCAATATCGTCAACTGTGCGCTTACCATCATTTATCAAAATATCTTCTTCATCATTTATCACAATACTTCCATAATATGTGTTTTCCTACTATGGAAGTCAATGGTTACAATCAGTTGTGTGCTAACCATCATTTATCAAAATATCTTATTTAATGTTCATCAGAAAAAAAAATTCATACAGATTTAGAACAACATGAAAATGAGAAAATTATGACAGAATTTTCATTTTTGGGTGAACTATCCCTTTAAATGACTCGTCCTTCCTGTGATTGTATTGGACAGATCTAAAGAAGCTTCTTCTAGGTTAATAACATATTTTTTGCCTTTGGCAAGGTCAAAGCTCTGGCAGATTGTATATTAAATTAGATCTGGTGTGAATCCAGTGAAAGAACAGTTTGGATGGATCCTGCTGATTTAAAAGCTATGGAGACAGATGCCAACATCCCTTAGGGCAAGCTTTGAATATTAGTAAAACAACAGTATAAGAGAGGTCTGAAGTGTACTCATGTACTCATTCAAATGAAAAAGAGAGGCCTGGATAAAAAAATGGGTCATGTTCCAGAAAATTATGAATTGCGAGTTTGAAATGTGAGGATAATAATGACAGAGGTTTAATTTGTGGAAACAAAAGGAAAATAAAAGAAAACTGTAACAGATGGTCAGAGGACAAAAACTTTAAATGTTTAACAATGATGACATTACTGCTCTGCACAATAACCCGGGTCATACATTATCCTGGATGCCAATAGCAGACGTGTTTGTAATAGAAAACCAGGCCCAAAACAGATGACATCTTTCTTCTTTTCATTGATTATTGCCTAAACAGAAACACTTATCAAGTTCATCGATGTGCTTATTATGCTGTCACAAATAACTTTCACTGAAAAAGGTCACTGATATAGTGTACCATATTTTACCTAATGCCTAATCGATTTTCTTTTCTCAAGCTGTCTTAATTAATTGTCAATTGATATAATAAACACAAAATGCCAATGGAATTTATCTGGATAAACAAGTTTGTTCTGTTAAAAAGCCAAACAGAGCAAAATGAAAATTAGTTTGTTTATTTAGGCTATTAGTTTGTTAAGGTACAAAAGCTGTCACTGGGGCGGTACCCTTTCAAAAAGTAGTTTTTGTACCTAATGGGTTCATATAAGTACCTTTAAGGTACATATCTATGTACCTATATATATTGGGACCTTAAATGTAAATGCCCCCTCGTGAGGACACTTTCCTGCATGCAGATATTATTCTGCATGCTCTCATCTCTAGGTTTTTACAACGTTTGAGATTTTGGTCTGAGTAAACACCACACCTGTACATTTGCATTCAAAGCAGTTGTTAACTTTGGTTTAAAAGTGAATTATAATAATGTATTAATTGGCCACAAAAAAAAACTGGCAATTTCAGAGTACTCAAAACTCTCGTGGAAACCAATTACCTAAAAACATTTAAATAAACTAACTCAAATTTAAGTTTTAAAAAGTTAAAATTAACCCAAACTTAAAACTCTATTTTTCATTGTATTTAATATTTAAGTATACACTATACTTATAACTTCTGTTTTTCCATACTGTAAGTAGTATTTTCATTTATTTTTGTTCACAAGTCACAGAGACAGACAGTGACTCATAAAACTAAAAACAGTGTGTGTAAGTGTAAAGAGACTGAGCTCAGTGCTGGCATTCACACACTGTTTATATGATAAAGCAAAACATATCCGACCTACACCCTAAGCACAGGCACTACACTTCTAAGCAATGATAACCACAAAATTAAAAAAATAGCAAACTCTTCTAAATCTCCAACATAAATGAATGTTTAACACTACCGAGTCTTTCTCTTTACTGAAACCACATCAAATATCACTTAATTAAAAAAATGCCCTCAAAATGCAGGCTCATCCAAAGCATGCTGGGAAATGTAAATCCTCCTCAATCATTCGTGTTGACTAAATGTTAAACTGAAGTAAATTTGAAACTCATAAAACATAAAACTCATAAACAACAAAGTTTGCAATTTTTTACAATGTTTGTTAATATGTTTGAAAGTTATAAATAAAATTTTTGAGCTAAGTTCTTTGACTCATTTTATTTAATGTTGTGAAACGTCTCGGTTACGGATGTAACCCTCGTTCCCTGAAGGAGGGAACGGAGACGTCACGTCGTGACCGACGAATTGGGAACTCGCTTAGAGAGACCAATCTGCTTTGTATACTACTAAAACGCCAATGAACTTGGCATTGAGATATTTGCATAATGCTGGCGCCGCCCCGCCAGGTGCCTTTATAAGCAGCAGGTGCAAATAGGGAAATTAGCTTCTTTTCGCTGAGAAAGCCGGGAAAATGAGACCGGCCGATAAACAGCAGGTGGCAGCACCTGTGGCGACGGGACGTGACGTCTCCGTTCCCTCCTTCAGGGAACGAGGGTTACATCCGTAACCGAGACGTTCCCTTTCAGTCGGTCACTACGACGTCACGTCGTGACCGACGAATTGGGAATCCCTACCAAAACGCCACTAGGGGCTGACCTCTTCCAGTGTCTGCGTAAAGCCCTCCGGTTCCACTTAAGGAGGAGGAGATAGGTTTTAAGGCAGAAGGCCGGGCACTAGATGTTCCTTTAACCCCACAGAAGTGCCAGCGACTGGGAAGCGCCCTACCTGAGCGGGATAGGAACGCTGCGGAAGCCACCGCCCGTCTTAAGGGCTAATGGTGGGCGAAGTCAACCGTAGTTGAGGAATAAAGACAGCCGTGGCTGTGTAAGCAAAGCAGTGCTCTGCTAAGGGAAACGTGGGCTGGTAGGATTAACCCCACGGAAAAATACTCACAAAGGAACCCGGTGGGACACAATGTGGAGCCCGAGCCAGACACGTAGGTTCGCGAGGATACAGCTAGTGAAAGGCTGACAGCCAATGCTCCGCAACAAAGGCTGCCAAGGCAGCGGAGGAAGAACAATTCAAACCATTACGCATTTTTGTTCTGAAGGCCTTCCATACTGACACAGTTATGAAGCATCAGTTGGAGGCTGCAAGCCGACCTGCGAGACTGCTCTCCGTGCTCCCCCTGATGAGGAAAGAACACGAGAGGATACAGGCTCGATACGAACACTGTAAAATCTAGTGAACGTATTAGGTGTCGCCCAACCAGCAGCTCTACAGATGTCTGTTAGCGAGGAACCACGAGCTAAAGCCCAAGATGAGGCAACACTCCGTGTGGAGTGCGCTCTCAAATTAAAGGGGCAAGGAATACCCTGAAGATTATAAGCCAGGGCGATAGTATCAACTATCCAATGAGACATCCTCTGCTTAGTGACAGCTTTCCCTTTCTGCTGGCCACCATAACAAACAAAGAGCTGGTCTGAGGTCCTGAGGCTTTGCGTGCGATCCACGTAGAGTCGCAGTGCGCGTACGGGGCACAACAAAGCCATGGTTGGGTCTGCGTCCTCCGGGGGCAGCGCTTGCAAGCTCACCACCTTATCTCTGAAGGGAGTGGTGGGAACTTTGGGCACGTAGCCTGGTCTGGGTCTCAGTGAGACAGCAGGACCAAACTAAAAGCACGAATCGTCAACAGAGAATGCATGTAAATCCCCTACTCTCTTCATAGAGGCCAAATGCTATCAGGGTCAGAGTTTTCATTGATAAAAACATCAGACTCGTAGACTGCAAAGGCTCAAAAGGGAGACCTGAAGGCTTCAGCACCATGGACAGGTCTCAGGAGGAAAGAGGGAGGGCGCGAGGGGTTTAGCCTGCGAGCGCCTCTTAAAATGTAATAATTAAATCATGCTGGCCAACTGATCTGTCGTTGATAAGTGAGTGATGAGCAGAAATAGCGGCGATATCAACTTAAATGGCGGAGGGACAGCCTACCATCTAACCTATGTTAAAGATATAAAAGCACAATGTGAATGGGCATTCTCTGGGGTCCTCGCGTTGCGAAGAGCACCGGGTGACGAAAAAGGTTTCTTTAAGCGCGTAAGCCCGTCTTGTGGACGGTGCTCGAATCGCGTCGATGGTGTTAGATACCGCTTGCGATAAATCACCTAAACCTTGCGCGCGCTCAACGACCATACATGGAAATCCCACAGGTCGGGGCGCGGGTGCCATAATGTGCCCCTTCCTTGAGAAAGAAAGTCTTTCCTCAGGGGAAATCGTCAGGGAGGGGCTGTCGCGAGGAGCATTAACTCTGAAAACCAATTCCTGGTAGTCCAGTACGGGGCAACTAATAAAAGGCTCTCCTCGTCCTGCCTGACTTTGCACAGTGTCTGCGCAATAAAGCTCACTGGAAGGAATGCGTATTTACGCACCCCCCGCGGCCAGCTGTGTGCCAACGCATCCACGCCGAGGCTGCCCTCGGTTAGTGAATAAAATAGGCGACAGTGGGTATCGTCCGGCGACGCAAACAGATTTATCTACGCACAACCGAACTTCTTCCAAATTAGCTGGACCGTCTGGAGGTGGAGTCGCCATTCGCCGGGGGCGCAGCTCGGGAAGCGCGTCTGCCGCTGTATTGAGCGAACCCGGGATGTAAATGGCACGAAGGGACCTCAGATGCTTCTGACTCCAAAGGAGGAGATGACGAGCGAGATGCGACAGGTGACGAGAGCGCAAAACCGCCTTAACGGTAAATAACGCAACAGTCGCAATGTTATTGGTGTCGGCTAATACATCCTTCCCTCGCATCTCCATAGCGGAGCGTACAAGTCCCAGATATACAGCGCACCGCTCGCGGCAGTTGGGGTGCTATGCACACCCCTGAGACTGCAAGCCCGTCATACGTGGCTGATCATCCCGTGCTGAGGGCATTGCAATATACAGAATGCCAGGAGACCCCTCAGGGGCATATCTTCTATCGGAAATGCCGGGTCTACCACAGGGAAAAATTTAAATGACACGCAGGTGCAATGTTTACACGGTGTATGTCGGTGTGCCACGCTCTCCTCGAGACTCGATCGTAAGCCAATGCTGAAGCGGTCTCATATGAAGCAGCTCGGGCGGCGTCACAACCGCAGCATGCTGTCATATGTCCAGGAGCTTCTGAAATTGTTTCAGAGGGACCGCGTACTTCCCTCGAATTAAACCGAGGCAAGTCAGAACTGACTGGTTGCGCGCTCTTGTTAAACACGTCAATTAGTCGACCGAGTCTTATTTCCATACTGAGAAAAAGGATCCTCTGCACGGGGCAAAGTTGCTCTTTCCCAGTCGACCTGAAGACTTAAACGAGCGAGATGCCAAAGCATTAACTCTCTGTGTTCGCGCACGTCTGCCAAGAACGGGCTATTATAAGTCGACGTAGAAAAAGGCAGAATGCGAACAACGCTCTCTCTCTGACATTTTAATGCCGTGACTAGCACATGGAGACACGGAGAGAGAGAGAGAGACAGCTCGAATGGTGTACTTCGTATTAATATGCCCACCCCACGACGCAGAGCGAAAAACGGTCTAAAGCGAGGGGAGATGGACACATAAAGTACACGTCTACAGGTCTAAGGCTGCAAACCGATCTGAATATTGAAATACGAGCCTCGGCGTTATCATCCAAAAAGAACACCTTCGTAGAGCCGGTGCGTAAATCAAATCGATCGTAACCCGCCGCGTATTTTGGGTACTATGAGATAAAGGCTGGAAAAACCCTATCATCATCATCTCGGTAAGAGGGACCGGCTCGAACATCCTTCGCCAACAGGATATCGACTTTTGCACGCAGTACATGTGCATCGGACGCTTTCACTACAGTGAAACGAAAGCCCGAAATTTTGGGGTGTGCCGGATTCGTAACCGAGGCGGATCGTGCGTAAAACCCAACGAAACGGGCTGGGAACTGAAGCCAAGCACCCAGGCACCGTACGAGGAGAAATAACGACACTACCGAAGTACCCGCGGTGGGGCAGCGAAGCGAGACAGGTGGGACTGCCGGTGCGTCTGCTGTGACAGCATAAACATCTACAGTATGTGTGTGTGACACTGACCTGAGCCCGCTGAGGGTGACGGTCGTCTGGTCTCCTCTGCGGAGAGCGCAGACTCCGATAAGGGTGCTGGTGGTCCGGTCTCCTCAGTGGAGAGCTCGGACTCCTCAGGTCACCCGCTGGCGATAGAGGAGAGGTAGGGTGAGCTGGTGTGTGCCCGCTCACGGCTCTCTCGATCCTCTGGAGACCTGGAGAGGGAAAAGGAATGCACTCTATGTGTGGTTAGTGGGTACCGGCTAAACAGCCGGTGGAACATATGCAAACCAAGGATTTTCCACCCGACCCTCTATCGGGGGAAGGAGCTCCATCTCCTGAAGAGTGATCCTCTGCCAATCCGGGTCGCCCTTCACTGGCCACTTAAACTCCCGATTTTCACGGGAAGCGGCTAAGCGGGCGGGGCGAGCTGCTGACGACCGGTTCCCCTGCGCTGCCGAGATGGGGTCCGAGGAGGGGAACGGAGGTGGTCGCCGCAGGACGCCGACGGCGAGAGGCAGACTGAGGAGCCGGCGTGGTGGACCAAGGGCAGCTCTGTTCCGCCGGGGCATGACCTAGGAGATCGCCTCAGTCTGTGCAGCGGAGCTGTACGACTCCCCTGGCTCGCCGAAGAGGCCGGTCTGTGAGACAGGAGCATTCAAGTTGTTCTCTTCTGCGTCCGTCATGTCAGCCAGACACAGCCAAAGGTGGCGATCTTGAACCACTGAGGTGGACATCGCACGACTGAAGGTCGCGGCCTCCCTGGTAAATCCTTTGTGAGCCTGCAGCAACGTTATTACGTGCAGGGCTGAAGCCGCCTCTCCGGCATGCCTGATGGGCAGCGTCCGTAACCGGACGACTGTCTACAAACACGGGAGGGAAGGGTTGGGTGGTCCCTCCAGGAACGCATCCCGCTCCACTGAAGGGGTCCCCGCCCTCAGCGGCTCCGTTGGTGAGGGAGGTGAGGGGTGAAAGCTGAACGGCCGGACGGCCGCAAATCACGTCAGCTCTTCGTGCCGTCGGGGAAGAAAGGCACAGGAGGAGAGGACCGAGAGGCCCGAGCAGCTCCGAAGTACCAATCATGTGGGCGGGACGGTTCGGGCGGAGAGGGGTTAACCTTTCCAACTCTACCGTCTCCGCCGCTCGCGGGCACGGCCGCCATCTCCGGAACGACTCTGCCTCGGAGGAAAAATGGACACCCCTCTGATGCTGCAGAAGTGACGGGACCAGAAGGAGGTCCAATGGATTCGGCAGACATCGTAGAACACGACTCTGCAGTCTCCACCGGAGCCTCAACCGGCTGAGGATGAGAAGGCCGGTAGGTGGAGGACGCATCCTCCGTCCTACTCAGCGTAGTGACGCGAAGGGCGCCCTGCGAGCGCTTGACAGCCGCACCATGGCGGCGTCAGCACTGCAAAGGCGCGGACAGCGTTCCCGTAGAAACGACAGTCGTCTCCGCAATCCAAGAGGGTTATGCTCTCACAGAGAGAACAGAAACTCTCCACGAACGCAGCCCCGGAGTGCTCGATGCCTGAGCACGAAGACAGCGCTCGTGACCGTCACTGGAACCCTTATACTTCTCGCATCCAAGATCGCACGGGCGAAAAGCTATCCTGAAAAGGACGCTGATCCCCGCATATACGAGAGAGTGGCTGCCTTTAACAAGGCACAAAGCTCTCTCGTATCACTCTTTTAGGGAAATTCACTCAGATGCTTAGTTGATGAGCGCACAGGAAGGCAACGCACACACTAAACTCAAAACAATAAACAGATGTAGAGCCGTGGAATAAGCGAAGCGTCCGCTGTGATACTGCTAGTTCAACCAACTTCAGCAATCAAATCCCAACAGAGTAAAGTAGCTTCTCAGTAGCAGATAAAGCCGGCTTTCGAAGCGAAAAAGCTAATTTCCCTATTTGCACCTGCTGCTTATAAAGGCACCTGGCGGGGCGGCGCCAGCATTATGCAAATATCTCAATGCCAAGTTCATTGGCGTTTTAGTAGTATACGAAGCAGATTGGTCTCTCTAAGCGAGTTCCCAATTCGTCGGTCACGACGTGACGTCGTAGTGACCGACTGAAAGGGAACTGAAAGCGGTGAAATCGTTGAACACACACATAAAACTTTTTCATATGTTTAAGTACAGTTCACTTATTTTAAATAAGTACAATGTACTGTTCGGGTTTACTTGTAAGGCTAATGATTTCCACCATAATAACCATAATGCATTACTGGTCTGATAAAATGGTTGTAATAGTAATGATAACAGTAATGACTATACAACAGTTCTTTCTGGTTCTCGAATCTGATTGGCTAAGAGGTGTGCAATATTGTACTGATAACGTAACAGTAACCGCTTCACCGTTTGTATCATTCCGCCACCTACTGGTCATTTTAGTATTAGTGAATGGAGGTTCTTCATGTGTCTCATTAGTTCACTAGCTCGTAAATCAGTCTGTGAATCCCAATCGGAAGTGATTATTCCGTCAAAGATCAGCGCTCTTGGATGTTACGTTAAACTTAATGGGAGTAATGCCTTGTCACATCGTGTGGACGATTAGCACTTGGAAAGAGGAATGTAAACAATCATTTTTCCGTAGCGATCTCTCTCCTCAGAACGCGAAAACACCGTGGAACTGCAGGTAAGCACCGCAGCTTTTAAATGTGGACATTGATCATTTATTTTATGGTGACGTGACTATTAAAACATGTTATGAGATATCGCCACTGATATATTTATAAGCAGCATGCAAAAACATCTTTCTGACACTTATAAAAAACAGTTTTATATAGTACTGACAAGAACAAAGTCTAATAATAATGGAGTGCTCGTATCGCGTTAAGATTAAACGCAAAATGCAACTTTTACCTTGCGCCAAAACAATTTCAACACAAAAGACACTAAATATGAATAAGAAAACAAGTAATAGTTTGATCATGACACCAAATACTGCTGATTTGATCTCATTTTTGACCATCAAACACAGACAAGGCCAACATGAGAGCCAGGGAATCCCTGTCAGAGATGTAGCCCAGAGAGGGCGGTGGTCAGCGGGGCGAGTGAACACTGACGTCCGCTCATGCTCTGGTTCTCTCACGTACCAAATCTTACTAAGCAAACGTTCAAACAGGCGCTATCTTTACTAATCGACTGCACATTTAAATATAATACATATATATTCTCGACTGAACTAATCTTAAAACTACACTTTGTGACCAAGAAACGGTAATATAAAGAAACGGCTATTCCGTCCATTAAGGAGTTATGAGATTCAAAGCAGCCGAAAGTGTTACCTGTCATTCGGGCCGCCCTCAAATCCGTGACGGAAGAAAGTAGTTTCTAAACAAAGAGGCTTTTAAAATAACTCTGTTGTTGTTTTCTAGTTTTCTTTTTTCACACATGTGCCGTCGAACTGTTGTATAAAAGCAATATCGCTCTCGGAGTCATCTCGGCTGTGATTGGCCTACGGCCTCGTGCCTCTGGCATAATCACAGCCGTGAGGATATAGAGCTATATCATACTCCTACTCGAGCGATATTGCTTAATTATCAGCCTGATCTCTGGGAATTCATACGTATTTTATGAGTTGGCTAATTTATATTCGTCCAAAGCCAATAGTATATAAAATCAAATAATTATTTTATATAAAACATTTATGAAACCCTGCTCCTAACCCTAGAGTCACATGGGACAAAAGCTAATCTTACAAAATGTGTTTGAATGTGGTCATTTTCTTACAAAAATCAGGAAACAATAAAGCGATTTATAATAGGGAGGCAATAATACAAGAAGTGCTTATACCAAGGTACTCGTTTTCACAATGCCAAAACAATTCCTGTTGAGAAAAAGTTGAAACACACAAATCTGTAGCACAAAATTGAGGCATCTCTGCATCAGTTAACAATCTCCAACAAATCCATAGCCTTTCAGACCTTGAAATTGAGTTGGAATTCAGTGATAGCTGTGAAGATAGCTGTGTGAGCATGTAAACAAAACAAAAGCCTACAAAAGAAGCTATTTCTCTTCTATAGCGCGGCGTAACAACAGTCGCTTGACTAAATTTACCTGGCACCTGCAAATGTAAAAATAAATATCTTGAACAATTTTGAAAATGCGAAGAAGTATTGCAAGGACGTGTCAAACAGCATAAGGATTACTGTCTCCGAATGAAACTACATGAACTCCATTTTCTCATGTCAGCACTGTGTCTGACAGCTCACATTTCACCTTTACCAAAGTGTCCTCAGCGGGAAAATGTTTTAACATCCTTCATTGCATGGTGTTGATTTATTTCACGCCACCATCTGTCTAGCTGACTGCTGTGGTGCGTCCTGAGATGAAATGCATGCTAATCAATACTGCTGCATCCTGCATCTACTTAAAATTCTCAATTACATCGAATTGTAATCACAGCAGTATCAGTGTGATGACCCTGTCAAAAGAGAGGATGCACGAGGACTTGCAGGTCCAGACATAGCTGTGAAGAAGCAATGTGCGGGGCAAGAAAATAAATGTATACTGAATGCATTCCTAGCACAATTCCCTACCAGAGCTATATGTGGCAATGTTTTATTATGTACCCCCCTGCAGTCAAACAATGGGTTTAAGTTGTAAATAATCCATATTGCTGACCCCTCCTGTTTATGATTATACACGCGGGATATGCTTGAGATGTGCAAATTGACATTGAGTAGCTGAAAACAGGCTGTGAAAGCCTTGCGCCGATAAACAGTCACTGAAGCTCATCTCATTTTCTTCTACTTTTAAATCAAAAGATTTATGAGATAGAGATTGCATGTGATTTATGACCACTCAGTCTCACCTTTATTCCTTTAGTGGATGATTCCTTCCTATGCTGGTAGCCAATTCGGCGTAAGTCAAAGCGACATCCATATGTAATGAATAGCTTTAGCCGAGCAGAGGGGCTGTTGGGGTTACGTTCTAAATATCAATTTAACATGAGCTTTTTAATGTCTGTAATATAGACCAAAAGCCCCAGGTATCTTGAGATTGCTTGTGGAGCGAATGTTCGATTTACTACAGTAAATAAAACTTTGGACAGAAACCAGACAGTCAAACAAACCCCAGTGCCAGTGCTGATTTATATACTTAATTAGTATATTGTCTCGGTGCGCTCTGTTTCCAGGCATTTGAAGTGCATTGAAAAAGGATTCGCCATGCGAGAAGACAAGCTGCTAACTCACTGAGCTGAAATCCAACTTCACTTTTTTCCTGGGATATAGACAGAGGTGACCTTGCACTGTTCGTTGCAGATATTGATGTCTGTTGGAATCAGTTTTTGTGCAAAGCACTTCAGACTTACATGCAATCCAAAAAATAATAAATCATCTCTTTGATATGACCCAAGTGTCTTGAACTATACCCATATGAAAACTCAAACTGTTAATGCAGATAACAGTTTACGAAGCTGATTCTTATTTATTAAGATCACACGACTACGTTTCTTCAACAAGGCCTCATTAGTACCCTAAGCTCTTTAAAGAAGCTCTTATATTGACCCACACATATAGTAACCTTGTGGACTGAAGGGTTGTTGTGAAATTTGATTTTATGGCAGCGAATGAGCTACAGGAATGCGTTGAGCTCAGAGCAAAGGTTAAGAAATACTCCTGAGCATCCTCTAAGTGAATTTCGAAACAGTTTGATTCAAAGAGAATAACTGATACGGGAGTGAATCATAAGTCAGAAGAACATGGTAAAGGTGATTGTTATTTTTGTCAGTCAACTATAAGTGAGTCAACAGAATCTACACAATCCTGCAGAAATTTAGACATAGACCTAAACTCCTCGTTTAAGTATTTAATTTAACACATTTAAAATTTGTTTAAAAATGTTTAAATCTATAAAAAAATAAATAAAAACGATGTGTGCTCATCCAATGGCTATGCAGAGGTTGTGTTGAAGCTTGAATGGGAGCCAAATGTTGTGCATAAAGATGATTTCTGTTACATTTGCAAGTATCAAAAGTGTGCAGGATACTGTTTTTAATGATGATAGTACAAATGCATAATGCAATTTACACTGACATTATACGCTTTCCCTTTAAGTAAATGGGAGTGCTTGCCAGGATGAAATAAATATTTTTATTTTGGGTTTTGGAATATTTCACAGCTGATGATTCATTGAAATGATGAGTCATCTATTGAAGCTGACATTCAAGCCAGCTGCTCTGTTAGATGGGCGCTGTATAAATGATTGTTAGTGAAGCATTAGATGTGTAAAAATGAAGTACATTTACCATCTCCTATGTGAAAAATATAGCAGTAGCACAACCATGTTAAATTCTGGGCTACATTTAGAGACGTGCTATAAGTTTCTGAAACCTATGGAACCCTGAACCTGAACCCTGAATTAGTTAAATAAATTAACTTTTTGATGATAATTATATGACCAGGACCTGTATAGGCTATAGTCAGATATTTGAATACTGAATACTGTATGTATAAATTCAAAGAATTCAACGTAGAGTAACTTTAACGTCACATTCTTAACAAAAATCTGATTGAACAGTGCTATAAATAAAATGAATGATAAATAATGATTAATTGCAATTTTATAAACCCAAGGGAAAGCCATGGCTGCAAATATGAGATATGAAACTACAGTAATATGAAGGACAATGGCAGACACAATGTTATCTTATTTATAACTAAATTTAATCAGCTTGTCTTTTAATATGGTTTCATTTCATCAATATGCCTCAGAAGGTGGCCTAATAAGAGACAAGACGTGCATTTTTCCATTTGCGTCCCTTGAGGCTCCGCTTTGGTGTCACGTTACTTTATCACCAATACAGGCCTTGTGCCTTTATTTATAGTCTCCCCCCATTTCTATTACTTCCTTATCGACCCTGTTGGTTTGGCATTGAATATAATCCAAATGGCATGCATGGCGTTAGTCGGTGTCACTGTAGCACGTCTAACCTGAACTTTTCAATTATTGAATATACTCATCAGCATCGGCCATTCTCCTAAAGTCCCATTGAAGGCATTTATAAAATATATGAGTCTGGGATGTCATTTGAGTAGCTGTAAAACTGACTTGAGGTGTGACGATAATGACTATGTATTGATGTTTGCATAAAATAGAAAGTATAAATGATGTACTTGAATGTTAAAGGGGCCATGTCACAAGACTTTTTTAAGATGTAAAATAAATCTTTAGTGTCCCCAGAGTACACATGTAAGTTTTAGCTCAAAATACCATATAGATAATTTACTATAGCATTTTAAAATTGACACTTTGTATGTGTGAGCAAAATGTGGCGCCAAATTTCAATGACCTAATTTACCACGTGCTTGCAGAGAATAGTTTACCAAAACTAAGTTACTGGGTTGATCTTTTCCACATTTTCTAGGTTGATAGAAGCACTTGGAATCCAATTGTAGCACTTAAACATGGAAATAGTCTGATTTTCATGCCATGGCCCCTTTAATGAAATTAGGTTGCAGCGTAGGTTACTCTAATCCTTTGATGAACATACAGGACCATTTGCATATCTCTCTCACCTTTCATTATTTCTCTTGTAACAAAACAAAGCAGATTAACATAAGCACATTGATAATGATCTGAAATGATAGACGTGGGTCAAAAAGTGTGTTATCTTGTCAGCTATCATCTCAGTAAGTCGAATTTATGTTTTGACCCCAGTTTATATCTAATGACCTTCACATACACATTGAAAGGAATGTGATAGCTTACTGAAGGTGTTAATGACTCACCTCGTGTCTGCTGACATACATTTAGAGTTTGAATCCGGTGCTATGTCGGCTGGCTTACATGTCTGAAACTGTAAGCTACAGCGAGAGGAATCTCTATTAATATCTAATATTGTATATGGGCGAGTAACAGTGATATATTGTCCGAGCTTTCACAGCAGACCATCTCTGTAAAGGCACCTGTAACTCACGTCCACTACTATCCATGCTCCAACTCTCCTGGATAGGAATTTGTCAAAATTATAGCTTAACAAACTTAGAAATATAACTGCACCATTCTCAGTCATCTTTGAACCTTGCTTTGTTTTTTAAGGTGGCGTTAAATACAAAAATATTAATTTAAAATTAGTAATAATTATGCACTTTAAAATATACTGGATTGGATTAACCTAATGTTGGGTAAATATTGGACAGAACCAAGTGTTTGGTTATAAAAAAAAACTATATTGAGTTGTTACTACCCAATCATGAGTTAAACTAACCAATATTTTTAGAGTGTATAGTTAAAAAAACATACAAATATAATTGTACACCAGATATGGTTACAAATCGAGTAGCCAATATTGGTAATCTACCACCCCCTATGTGGCTAGATTTGAAGCACTAATAAGTGGGGGTGACGAATCCCCAAATGTAAATGGACACAGATCACATCAGCCTGTAGCTAACAGACGCTCAATTTCATACAGGCAGTTGTGCTCCGCTCAGACGGCAGCCAACCCAAGCGCTCTGACAGTGTTTGACTCAGAAACATTGGAAGCAAAGCTACCCTGTTTTCCTCAGGCAACAGTTTCTGATGTTAACAAGGAACTTAAATTCAGATCAATCATAAGTCTGTCAGTGGAATTTTCATACATGTGGGAAAGAATGATATTCGGAAAGAGCAGTCTAAGCTTCTTAAAAAGGATTTCAATGAACTTTTTGAAACACTTGGAAGACTGAAAGTTCAGTCAGTCATCAGTGGACCTCTGCCATGAGAGGACTGAATTACATTGACAATTTCAATATCTTCTGCAGTCAAAAGCAACTCTTCTACACAGATGGTATCCACCCAAATGTTTCCATGCTGTAGGGCACGTACTGTATGTGGATAAAGTGAAAGTAATTTAAAATTAATAGTGTTAAGTTCTTATAGCCTTTTTTTATTTTTTAAAAAGTGTAAGAGATTAACTTATTATGAGGAGATTTCAAGGCTATGTGTGGTTTTTAAACTCCATGAGATGTACCATATAATTTACAAATATTTTTTTTAATAAACAACACAGATGATTAATTAACAATATTGTGTAGGCCTATTCTTAGAAAAAGTGGTCTTTATGGCAGTTACCTTAAAGAGTTCATATTAGTTCCTCAAAGGTAAATATTGGTACTAATGAGAGCTTATTAGTACATCAAAGATACATATCAAAATCTCAAATGTACATATTGGTTGTATATACATATCTGTATCAAATGGTACAGAAAAGGACCTTTTTAAGGGGTACTGCAGCCACAGTGACAGCTGTGTGCATATTTTGACCATTTTCAAACAGTACTGTCAGTGTGATGTTATAGTTACATTAAAAAGCAAACATATGCCATATTGCACAATAAAAATAACAGTTAAATTGCGCAGTTACAAGTTGTACTCTATAACTGATTATATTGTTCATTAGCATTAGTCAATACTATTGTAGGCAAATTACACAATAACATTTGCCAGGCATTTAGCACTTATGTCAAGTAAGACAAGTTGCTTAAATGTGTGATTAGAGTAGAGACTGTGGGAAAGTGTGGGATTAAGTGAGAAAATGTTTGATGGAAAATCCATCGCTTAGAGAAGGTAATGAGGTGACGGGGGTGGTGAAGGCCAAAGTACACAGTGAACACAGTCAACATGCTGGAATAATGCTCTGAGTACAGGTTCCCTTTGATCTTTGCCTTGATCATGGCAGTTTGTAAAATCAGAGAAGTGTCGCATTATGGAGTAATTCCACTACTCTCACATTAAATGGCACACAAACACCTATCCCACTGATTATATTAATTTAACTTTTCAGATTCTTTTACTAAGTCTACATTCATTTTATGCATTTTAAAGGTATTTATATTTAGTATTTATCCTTGTTCTGTGATGTGACATGTAGACAAAAAAAATTTTTGGGGGTCTGTAATGCCTTAGAAGCTTCCTAAAAACCTCTCTCAGACAGCTCTATTAGGGTGGGGGATTTTTAACAAGTGGTTTTGCACCTATTTGGCTCCCCCTACTGGCTTAACTTGCAATCTCATTACTGATTGGCTGACTTTGCTGCCACTCAAAAAATTTAGCCAATTATTTTAAAGTGGAGGGGCAGTGAGATGCCTGTGATGTCATAAGCATCAGTTTTTCAGATTGGGCCGTTTTCTGGCTGACATTTCTAAAAGAGGAATTTCTATGAGACTGAGATGTTTAGCATGTTTTGCACTTTTTGTATGTTTGTGAATGTGGGTAGACTACCATTATTCAACAAAGACAAGGTAAAAATGGTTTTTCATTCTCTGTCCCCTTTAACATTTGTCTCAATTGTCCATTTCACCGATTTCAGCAATTTTATGAGAAACGTCTAAAGCATTACTGAAAACTCCATCACATCTCCTACAGGTATGAAAGAGCAACTTCTGAACAATAAATGTTTCCATTGAGCGATTGCACTAATACACATAATTCATGCCTAGACTTCAAAAGCATAATAAAGGTTAAAAAAAGCGTAGCATAAGCAGTGTGGCATTTACTTTCATTATTCCAATTAATTCATGTCTAGAGGTTAAGTTTTAATTTTAGAAGATTCTCAGAGCAGAGAATAATGCATCTGTATTTCCCATGTATTAACCTTAGGCACACAAGGATGGAAATGATCAAAAACTATTAACAACCGAGTAAAGAAATATACAGTGTTTCATCAGTCAGATTGTGATGAGTAGATATATGTCTCCTGTTGACACCCGCTGTGTGTCTCTGTCATCGCCCACTGAGTGAATTCCAACCACCTGTCTCCAATCAAACTGTCTTAAATCTGAAAACATGAATCCTTGCACCCCCTGTGTCTCTTTAACACAGGCACAATTCTTCACTCTGTCACCCTGTCCAATCACCTAAATCTGGACTTAATTAGATCCTAATAGAGCCATTTCTCACATTACAGCAGAGAGCATCTCTCTGGAGGAAACCTGATTAAGACTAATAAAGTTTCTTTGTTTACTTACTTATAAATATTTTAAATTATTACGGATAATGTAGCATAGGGTATTCAACTTTAAGCATAAGTAGTTTATCAAATTAAATAAAAATGACAAATAAAAATAAATAAAACTGACAAATAAAAAGTACAAATAAAATTGTAAACGTTTGGGAGGAGCTTAAACATTCAAGCCTGTCAATCATCATTATGGGCGTACTGTAAATAAGGCAGCCTCCAGGCATCTGCATCCAGCTGCGATTCTTCCAGCATCCTTCCTCCTCTCCATCTCCTCCTTCACTGCTCTCTTTTTTTCCTCAGGTTCGAGCCCCGGCCTCAAGTCTCATTCTCTGAAGGTTCAGAGCTCAGGTTCAATGCTCCCTTCGAGGACAGCACGCCAAGTTTGTTTACAATTAGTTATCAAGACTGGAACACAGGCAAACTAGTTAAACAAATAAAAATTCAATAAGTAACAAACAAATTATGTTAAAACAAACTGTTTACTGTTACTATTGATAAATTAAGGGTGCATTTAAACGACAACAATGGACTTAAAACGAAAAAACGTTTTTCTTTGCAATGTTGTCAAAACGATCCTTGTGCACCCATATTCATGAAAGTGACTAAGGGGCGGGACACAGCAAAGCTTTTTTACGTTGCTGATAACGCCTGGAGGCCTTTTTTTAACTGAGCCCCAGCTTTTTTCAGCTGAGCGCTTTGGTAGCTGTGATACTTGAGCTGGGGGCCGGTTGGTTGTTGTGATACTTGTCCCGCCCCTCCTTCACTGTGATTGGATGGCCATGTAAGAATTGACTTTGACGAGCGGAGCTTTTCACCCAAAGTTTAATCTCTTTCAACTCTCGATGCCCAGCGCTGAGCGCGGAAAAATCCGCCACCTGCTGACTGTTTTAAAAAACGCTGTGCTTCCATTGGAAACAATTGAATACATACGCCGGCCGCGGACGTAAAAGCTTTGGTGTGCACGCCCCCTAAGAATGCTGTATTATGCATTCTAGGCCAGCAGTTGGCAGTAGGTCACATATTGTCTGAACATGTAACGCACATGATGTCACAATTTTCAAAGAGACTTTAACGGCATCCACCTGTTTCTCGAACGCAAAAGTAAGTGATGTGACGTATTTCCTCTCCGGTCCGAGACTTCCGTTTCTAGTCAGCCGGTAGAGGGGCATAGTGGGAGCACGCTTAAAACATGATTTAAACATTTAATATTTACTACACCTGCCATGTATGAACCAGTGTGAGGATGAAATGAAAAAGTTGCTTGATATATGAAGATTCAATCATTTCGTGTTGTTGATCGGAGGTGACGGGTCTTCAATGCGCAAATATAAAAGCACAGAGACATACCAGTATCTTTACAATGGGGAAGTCAGTCGAGTGTTTGTACATTGATTTTACCAAGACTTCGTGTTTTTTACTTTTCAGGGGCTGGTTTAAAATGTCACAACTGTCCCTCTGGTGTGAGGTTTTTTTAAATGGCATTTTTTAATGAACTTGTTTATTGCGACACATCAAGCTTCTTGCGGTCCGACACAGTCAGCAGTATCTGTCTCCAAATGTTTTTTCACAAATGCAATTATTCAAATAATGAGGTATACAATACATAGGAGTAGGCTATGTGAAGAGCTCAGATGCAAAAGGTACTACACTACAAATAAGTTTATATGAAACGAATGCTAGCAGTACATATTTTATGTTCATGAAATACTTTAAATCTGCTTAATTTCAACCTCAAATGAAATGACTAAAGTGACATTTGTGAAAATAAGGCATTTATATTACTGAATAATAACCTTTTATTGGCATAAAAATTAAATTACTGAATCTAAACATAAGAGCTTGATAAAAAAAAATTACAAGAAAACTTAACACTTATATGTTTATATACAATCAGTGATCATAAAATATCTAATAATGTGATTTTGGTATAAGTAATTGTACATTTGCAAATCTGTGGACAGATATATATGTGAGATAACTGAAATCTGCAGAAGAAGCTCCTTGTATTATTGTTATCTATAAGAGAAACAACTATTAAGAAATAAAGGATATCTAAAAATAGCAGCATATCAAACATTGTCTTTGTAAATGCATCAATGTGTGTAAGAGTGCAAGCTTCAATCATTGCATGTTTTTCATTTACATAAGCAAGCTCTCTATCAGTGTTGGATGCAGATGGCAGTGGTCTAATGCTCACGAGTAACTGCCTGCCCACCCCATTAATCTTAGACTTCATTGTCCGGTAATAAAAAGGTGTGTCTGAACATAAAAGATCCAGTCTATCCATCAGTCTTAGTGGCACTCAATAAATGGAAACAGATTCGAACAATGTACGACCCCATGATAAAACCTTGTTTGTCGTCTGTCTTTACAATTGGCGTTCCCAGATAACCATCTTAAGCTTTTGAAATCCGTGGGCACAGCAAGGTTACCACAAGGCTCAACACATAATAAGATGGTGACATATTTCAAACTTATCGCCAGTGACATATCTGTCTGATGTTAAGCATACAGCAGAAATGTTGATCCTGTATACCGCAAGATACACAGAATCAATATAAAACTAAATGAGATTTGCCTCGTTTTATAGCCGTTTTGAAGACTGCAAAGTTACAGACTGGTTTTGGTGTTCCACTGGTGATGGTGGATTGTATTGACTTTCTCATATAAACCAATGAATGATGAATGCCTGCAGTGTCAATCAAAATATGATAAATTACAACCAACAACCTCACAATTTAAACACAGAGAAAGTCACATACGTTTTAGATATATTAAAACAACAATAATGCAAAACAGATGTTTATATACAGTATGCAAGTGATGGATGCTTCTAGTGCACGTTTAAGGTTGAATTGTAATGCTTTTATCAGCATTCAATATAAACAGTGGACCGGCAATCAGACTAATGTACTCAAGTGTGTCCAAAGCTTTCACTTTAACCCATTAGCCAAGCAATCTCTTAAAGTGACTGCCCACCTAAATACCCTTCATTAACATGAATGACCGACATCCATCATCATCAAGAGATTTCATTTGCACACTGTATCTACAATAACAAAACCGTTAAGGTTGAGTTCTCCCAGATTAAACCTTTCAATTAAGGGGTGACATGTGGATAGCAAAACGATAGGAGATTCAAAAGAATTTCAAATAAAACCTCACTGATTAAATAATTAAAATATAAAAACAAAATATGAAATTTCATATGATGCTTGATTGCCTAACCTTGTTTAGATCTCAAATACAGCATAACTGCACTAAATGCACTCTGGACTGGAAATCAATATAATGATTGTGTGCATACAGTACGTTTCACTATGGGACGGGTAGACGAGGGGTTTATTGCCTATTGAAAGGGTACCCGGTTAATATATGCACACCACAGAGTTCTCCTGTACTTTAACTAAATCCTCATTATGAGCTCTTTTCTTCAACCAGAGTAACTGTATGTCATGTAGTTTTCTTAACTGAATATTCAGAATGTACAATTTGTAGTACACTGAAAAAAAAATATTCATTGAATTTACTCAATTTTTTAAGGTGAGTGGTTGCAATAAATTTATTTAAGCTACATTTAAACAAAAAAAGATTAGTAAGGTAACACTTAATTTCGATAGTCCACTTTAGACATTTTACGGTAACACTTTATTTTAAGACCCGCAAAGTACCGCGTAATTAAACCGAATTTACAGCGTACCTATTTGTAACAACAGAGTACCTCTACAGTACGTACTTGTAGTTATAAGGGAACAATATTTTAAGTTTGGGGTAATAAGGGGGTAAGAATATATGGAATATTATTTTCTAAGTATTTCATAACTACAGGGTACCTATTGTAATATTACGTGGTATGTATGACTTACGTCTATGGGTATTATGGTCTATGTGTAATATGTTTTTTTTTTTCATATTTGCTACTTACCTGATGAAGTGTTTTGTATAGCCTACAGTTGATGTCTACAACCCAGCGGGCATATGACCGACCTTCAACGTTGAAATTTGGTTGAAATTAGGTCAGGTGTTTGTTCAACGTTGAAACAACGTTGAAACAACGGTGAATGGTAAACGGTTGAAAAAGTTTAATAAAATGCTTAAAAATCAACGTTGAAATTTGGTTGAAATAATGTCAGTTGTTTGTTCAACGTTGATTCAACGTTGAAACAACGTTGAAACAACAGTGAAGTAAATGGTTGCAGAGAGACAATAAAATTATGTTTTATAATATGTGAATCATTCAGAAAAAAAATGTAAAAACTCATTTTATAAAATTGTAACAAATAATTGAATATACAGGTAGCGAGGTAATCTCGCGAGATTACACGAGACTGGACTGTTTTAACGGCTGTCTGGGAGATCTTGCGTATCACACGAGAAAATGCTTCAGAGAAAGAAGAGGTAAGGAAATATAAGTCAATGTAAACGCATAACGTTATTATATTCACATACAAAGTGGTATGACAAAAAAGCACGATGCCAAATCGGGTTTTTTTCTGTTAGTTGCGAATGTATTCGTTATAGTAGTTAATTTGCTAGTCCACGGGATGTTCCCGCCGAAATTGGACTTCGTTATTATGAATATTAATAAATTAATATGAGGTGTGTTTTTATCAACTTAACCACTTGGTTGTTTTTGCTTCAGAAAAGCAACTAGTTATAAATGTAAGGGCTTTTTTGGACAACTTCGGTGAAAAAGTGTTGATTTCGTAGTTCATTCAGCGTAACTTATATCCGAGAGGTCTTACAGGCGCCACAGACACCTATCAGCCTTTTGTAAGGAGGAGCAGCGCGAGTGCGGTGCGGTCAGCTTAGTTTCTCAAATTCATATTACTGATAAAGTGTTAAAACTTAGATGTAGTGATGGGTAAATGAAGCATCGAATCAAGCACCGATACTTCCCTTACTGTTTCGAACCATGATTCGAAGCCTCAACGAGGGTGTCGAAAACAGCGCCATCTTTTGGTTAATAAAACATATAGCACTTGCTTCTGGAAAAAGCTCCGTCAGTGAAGCAACAAGCTGTTGAAATTCAGATGAATATTAATATTATGTGTACAAATAAAGCTTAGACAACATGTGTGTGAATGGTCAATATAATAAATGTATTTACTCATTAAAGGGTGGCAATAAATTTCAGTTTGAGTTAACATTCACATGATTCAATACTGTATTTTACAGAATAATGTTCACAAGCCACGTCGGCAAATAAAATATAACACACAATAAAAATAATAGCAACTTGTACCTCTTTGATCTGTATATGTATACAGGATTTACCAGGTAACTCTTATATTTGCGGGCTGTAAACTAAAGTGGGGCTTATTCCCCGATTGTTCTGTGTATGTACCAGGTAACTCTTATATTTGCGGGCTGTAAACTAAAGTGGTGCTTTGTTCACCTCTTGTTATAAATGTTATAGGGTAAATACCATAAACATACAGAATATTGTTATTTTTATTTTAAAACAACTTATTTCAAAACATCTTTAAAACACTATAATTAAGCCAACACTTAATGTTTATTATCACATAACTTTTATTTAAAATAAAAAGTCATGACAATTTTTCATTGTTTTTGTGGCTTGGCTTCCTCTGTTGGTGTTCTTGTCCACTCGGATGATGAGTTGATGTCGTCTCACAAATGCTGTTCTGCATTACATATAAAAAACAAAAATGAAAGCCTTCAGTAAATGTTTCTTCACTGTGCCTTGACAGAAACAGAGTTTTCTGAGCCAGTTACGTTAATAACTTTAGGCTAAATTATGTGCTAGCTAACCTGCTACCGTTAGCTAGCAACTTTCTTGAAAAACATTGTTTGAAATGCGTGAGTCATGTATTAACAAAACCAGTCACCTTATCCAGCATGCGGATCCTGCTAAGATCACTCGCAGCAGTACTCCACAGTGTAGAACGTTTTTAAAACCTCTTAAAGAAATTTCACCTCAGGATCGCGTTCCAGCAAACCTGCTGCAGATGGCCGCGCGCTCTACACCTGCGCAGTAGCCTACGCATGTAGTCGTCTTTTGCTTTAGCGGGAGCTGATATCTGCTGTTGTTTCATTCTGGTTTGCCATTGCATAAATTATATTTGGCTAAAATACTTGTGTTTACAGTAAATAAATTGCAAAGCACCACTTCAAATAGCCTATGTCCGCAAATGTAGGAGTTTCCTGCTAAATAGAGAATAAGTTGCTATTTTTATTGTACTTACCTTAAAAAAAATATAACCACATTAAATCAGCTGGACTTTTGTTATTAAAAGCAAGTAATATAGGCTAAAATAAAAGTGATATGCTGTTATATTTATACGTCGATGATGTGGCTCGTAGACATTGACTGTATACAACATTCAGTAGTCAATATGAAAAATTCACAATAAAAATAAATAAAACATAATTTCCCCATAGACTTGACTAAGTCATACATACCACGTAATATTACAATAGGTACCCTGTTGTTATAAAATACTTAGAGTATAAATAATTTATAATTCTTCATATTCTTACCCCCTTATTACCCCAAACTTAAAATATTATCCCCTTATCCCTACAGGTTACCTACCTTGTTGTTACAAATAGGTACGCTGTAAATTCGGTTTAATTACGCGGTACTTTGCGGGTCGTAAAATAAAGTGTTACCCATTTTACTAACTATAAGTAACTTTGCAACTACTTATCAACTACCAATCTTTAGAGAATTAGTAGACTGTCTGCTTAATATCTACTAACACTTTATTGTGATGATATCTCAACAGACATTCAATTGTCTATAAGTATCTTTGCAGGTGCATGCCACTAACCCAAACCTCTTCCCTAACCCCAACCCTTACAGTCTACTAATACACTAATGAAAGTTAGTTGACCTATAGTTGCAAAATATTGAAAGTTAGCTGACATGTAGTTGCAAAGTTATTTATAGTTAGTAGAATGTCTAAAGTGGACTATCAAAATAAAGTGTAACCAAAACTTTTATTTAAATGTAGCTTAAATAAATTGATTGCAACCACTTACCTTAAAAAATTGAGTAAATTCAATGAATAATTTTTTTCAGTGTAAGATCTTAAGTTAATCTTCATTTGTAGTGATTATCAATATTGCAGTCATGCAGAAAAATTTTAAGTAAATAAAAAAGGAAAAATCAAATCTCTAGTTGAGAAATGTTGAGTAAGGTTAATAATTTCTTCTTTTGAATGTTCCAGTTTTTAATAAATGTGATATGGGGCATTGAGGATATTTGCTGCAGACTAAGAGCAAATACCATCAGCTAGAAGTCCAGGTTTTGGGCAAAAAACACCTTTCAAGGGTTACAATCAGACACTCAACAATTCAACCTCTCAACATCACTTGGGTAAAAGCCGATTGTATAAACAGGTACAAATGAAACAAATTCATATAAATCAGATATGAATAAATCACATATTGAGACAGCGCTGTACTATTTGAAGTGATGTTTGTTAGCTGTACAGGGCATTTTTTTATTCTACAGGCACAGGATAGAAACATGCCTGTCCCTGGATCTGTGAATCATCATCATCATGATCTGTTGGATGACTGTGTACCTCTGAGAGGAAACCATTAGGATATTGTTTGCAGGCTTCACTCCCCTGTTCTTTAATTATGAAATCAATTATGCTGAACAGTTGCCATGCCCATGATGTTTTAACACATGATTAAAATCAAGAATCTTCTCTCATACAGTAGCTAAGGATGAATCAACAACGTCATCATGAGAATACGTGTGTATTTTGGTTGTACCACATGTTGACAGGATTAATACGTTAATTATTTATATATTAACAGCTTTACCGTTGTATAGATTTGTACATACTGTATTCCTTTTTATAATATTAAAATCACGGGCATTGGTGTTTCTGACTCATATTAATGGCTTGTTTTCAGTCGTATTTTCTGACTTTTTTATTATTAGAGGCAGTTTACTCATTTACCTAATAATGTTCATGACTTTCAGAGAATTACATAATATTAAACAAGACTACACTTTAAAACTTTAAAATTAATAACATTTCTTTAATCGTTTAACCATTTTGCAATATTTAACCCTTGAGAACCCTCTTCTCTTAGCATCAATTAACATTGGCCAAATTTGACCCGTGGGTTTTCAAGGGTTAATTAGTTTCCTATGACACACAAAATGCGTTTTCTCCTGTGCAATCCTACACCTTTCAGTCTATTACGTTTGCATAATACAGCTATTTTGTAGCTGTAAAAATGTAATAGTGTTACGCTTAAATATTGCATTGTCCGCTTCATCCAATTAAGTGTACAAAAAAATGTTTTGTGTTTTTGAAAATTATGCATTAATACTACGTATTAACAGTCTAGGCTCGAATCAAACCTTTTGCTCATATAGGAACAATACTTTCAAATAACCAAGGAATAATTGACGGCGGGTCGTTGAATTATTAGAAAATAATGTACACCCAAGGTGGTAATGCACCACAGACCAGAATCAATTACTCGCTTACACCACAGTTACCACAGACATTGGGTATTTTAAGACATATGACAAATCAGGTGTGCGCTTATCTAAAAATAATGCATACCCATGGAACATTCTTAACAGAAGAAAGCATTCAATAGGACATAATCCACACTGCTATAAATGCACAAACACAAACTAAACAATACAGGTGAACATAACAGGTTATTATGAATACAGATCAGAGACTTTTAATCTTTTTTTATTGTTTTTTCACAAAAATTCACTTGTAAAAATTGGCACAAAATTAGACATTGTCATACAGTAAGAGTGTATGTAAATGCAAAAGTATAGCATACATGTAGCTTAAAAAAGTTTGGTGTTCAAAGATTCTGATCAGATGCTCATAATGAAATCTCAGAATTCTAAGCACTGTTTGAGAATATAACTATGATTTCTTACTGGTAAAAGGATGTAATGTTGTTGTGTGTATGCATTACCCAAGCCTATGTTTAGACATAAATGCAGGTTGTGACTCTTTTCCCCTGCATTCCAGTTTAAATCTGATACGATGTTGTTTGGTCAAGAGCAACTGCACGATTGTCTGTGTTAAAAATATAACCCACCATTGTTTACACAACACTGGTATAGTTGCAAAGCACTTGAGAGGTAAAAAAATTTATTGGTGTTGCACATTTTTGTATTTATTTATATTCATGCCGGTAATTTTATGGTAATTTACCAAAATGACAGTGTGGCAGAGACTCCATGAAAGCTTCCATTTGCTATCATTATTATATGGGATTTTTCTTTCCCATTGAATGTGCTACCGTGTATGTTAATGTGACAAGATATATTACGTGTTCAACTGAACCAATCTATTGAACAGTATTGGATATCAGATATAGGCCACCATAAAATCTCAGAAGAGGGTTTTACAGCTAGCCAGAGGCAACTAGTTGTCTTGGACTGACAGAAGCAAAATTGTCCATTGGTTTTTATGAGCCAATATTATATAGCTCATATTTTACTGCTTCTTCCGTGTTGCTAATGTTACACACAATCGTACTCCATCTCCATTGGTTTAAGAAAAAGATGAATCACTTTCTAATGAGTTTTATCTTCTTTCCTTTGGAGAATTTTTTTTCTGCCATATGCATAACTGTTTAAAGAGCTCCTATCTTTTCTTTATACATTTTTTGGTGTATACATGTCTGTTAGTGCATGGTATCGATCTGCAAAGTTACAAAACCCAAAATATACAATAACGCAAATTATCATCTCCAACTGGAACCTCTTTTCTTGGACTACAGTGTTGATGTCTTCTCGGGTCAAAAAAAATTTACCCGATCGAAATTACCCGTATCACTTTCTACCCAAACCCGACGTGTAAAGACCTGATCCGAGACAAACCTAAGAAAATTAGGTCAGAGTTCGACCCGACCCAATGGCAATTGTAAATAATGTAAACGTCACCAACGTGTGTGCAGTCTGCAGCTAACTAATACACACCAGTCGGACATAAAGAAACCTTGGTGGCGTCACAACCAATTTGGCCCGCTGCTCCATTTATTTCCCTTCGTTATCTGACAACAACACCAAGGTTATTGCTACATGTGCATTCAAAATTGATTGACAGGTCTGGGCCATGAAAATTAACCTAACGCCAGCCACATGATGTTGAAAATGCTCTTGGCAAACAGAGGAGGGGTTGGACAAAGACTTGATGCACACACGCAAGAGAGTTCAGGTCACATTAATTTTAAATTACCTGAGGTCACTAATATTATAGCTGAGCCGTGTCTATGGCACAACTTTCATATTTGCTACTGACTATTTAAACTATGATTCAAACGCGAGTTTTGAGCAGCGCTTGTTTGTCATTTCTCCGATCACAAATGTAGACATGGTTTTATGTTTTAGTATCCTTACCTTATAAATTTGTTTATTCCTGCTCAAGCTGCGCTGGCAAAGTTGATCAATCAGCTTGATCATCTGCATTTTTTGGATCAGATTCGGGCTTGTAATTGATAAAGTAGTAGATGATATTATCTCTTGTTTTGTGCTGATCTTCCAAATTTGGTAATGAGCGTCATGATTCTGCCACGCTCTTGAAGTATGCGGCCAATCACAACGCACTGGATAGCTGGCCAATTGTAGCACCCCGCGCATTCTCAGAACGATGAGCTTTGTAGAAATTGATGTGTTTCAGGCCATATAGGAACAACAATACCGTACGGTATGTGGAAAATTATGTACGGTATGTGGAAAATTTGTTTTTTGAACCATAAACCACGTGAACGTAATAAGGGCTGTCAGCAGTGCTTTTGAGAATACTCTGATATTTACTTTTCCAATATTACAGTAGGTTCCAAGTAAGGATCTGGTGTAGAGAACTCCTTTCAAAAACAATTGGGAATCACTTTCAAACATCTTCGATCCTGAACATCAAGCAGCCAAAGGTAAATGCAATTAATTTGTGTTTACAAAATGAGATGGGATTACCTAACTGTTTGCACAATCAAACCATACTTCAATTCAAATCACAACACCCTTGTTCTCAATGATTCTGGATTTCAGATTCAAGTGGTACACTGCCTCTTCAGATTTGGAGTAAGAGGAGTGAGTCATGAAAAAACAGATTGAAAAAAATATAAATGAATTAAAGGATTGTAAAGGAAAGAGTGGAACAGCGTTGAAATCATGAACAGAAGCCAATCAGCCCATTCAATCTCTTGTGTTTTATGAGCCATGCTAAGTTTTAGCACTCTGCGCGATGAAGTGGAGGAAAATTAGCATGCAACCAATTAGATCTGAAGGCTTTGTACACTGCCAAACTTTTGCTTTAAGGGATTTGGGGTTACGGTTTGCTACATAATTGCTTTCAGCTGCGTATCGCAACTAGATACCTGTTTGATTCGGTCGTATTTTATTCAGCTTGTTACTTTTGGAAGTTTCTGTTGTTCAACTGGTAAAGTTTGGTGTTAATGGTGCAAAGGTCATAGGTTTGATCCCACAGATCACAGCTTGTAATGTTCTTTGGATAAAAGTGCCTGCAAAATGAATAAAATAGGGTGAATCAGAGGGTTTGAAAGTTTAATATGTGCAATAAGTTTAAGCACTTACCCATTGTATTATGAGTTAACATTAAGGATCAGAACATATTTAATACCTTTGCTTCTTATAAGAAGGGGTTAAAATGTCAACTTGATAACATACAGTCCAACAATTAAAAAGTTAAATTACACAACCCATTCTTTATATTTAGTATTAATCCAAATAAAATCCAAAGAAATTTTACAAAATAAGAGACTCGCAGTATTATGCCTTTATGTATAAAATGAATTTTTAAACTTCAAACAGTACAATTTATTTCGTCAGAGCACAAATGTAAAGTGAGTAATAGGCAATGACATCTGAATAGCTTTAAAAAAATGACTTTGCTTTTATAATGCAAATGTAATTTAGAGCTGATGCATACTGTTTTTGATCCTGGTCTGTCTCATGTTCTTGAGCTTTGTAGTTCACTGACTTCAGCATTAAAGAGGAGATTGCATTGCTCACCCTTTGACTTTGACAACACCCATATGGAACAGTGCTGACCCATTGGGTTTTTTGCACAGCAGGTCTACTTACTATTTTGGGTCAATGTAACTATTTTTAATTAAGTCTTAAGAGACAGCATCAGTTGACGAGAGGGCATGAGAGAATAAACTTCCTGTGTTCTGCAATTGATTTGAGGAAAGTTATATCAATATCTTAATAATAATTGATTTTATTTAAGAGTAAATGAGTTTTAACAGCTAGTGCATATATTATATACAAAAACTCAGCTAAAGTTCTTTTATGAATAAGGTCAATTCAAAGCTGGGAAATCAATGATTGAAACTTAATGCTAAACTCCAAAACATTAGATTATGAGATTTCACAGGATCACATATGATGAGTCAAACATGGAGGGAGATAAGATGAGTCAAACATCCTGTGAGAAGTTAGGATCTCTAATCCAATTTAATCTCTTGACTGGGTGCTTTACTGCGAGGGCCAAACTATTATTTTCCAGACACAGAACACTGTTCCCAAATGAAATATATGCAGCTCTCAAATTGAATTTGGAGATTGACTGAATTAAATCCTTTTATCTCCTACCTGTTTTTTCAGTCCGTTCCATCTGAATGTCAAGTTCAAAATCCTCCCTCTTAACCAAGAATGATCTGAAATGAATGAATAAATCCGAGTGATACTCTGATATGTAAATCTATTATGCTTTTTCAGGTTCAATGACAAAATTCATCCTGCAAGAGAAGATCATGTACTGTATCTATAATTTAAAAAGCATCTGGGCATTGTAGCCTACTGTAAGTCTATTATGTTTTTGTTAGTTCCAACCCTCTGAGGCAAATGGTAAATAAACTCAATAAAAAATGATTTACAAGGGGGAGTTTTAAAATTGAGTTATTGTAATTACAGACAGAAGAACTGGCTCCTAAATGTAACATGTACGCATGAACATACAAGAGTGATTTTTGCTGTCTGCTTGCTAAGGAATACCATGACGTAAGGAATACTATTTCCGGGTCCAAGCCTCCACTCATTTCAATAGAGAATACTATAATAGAGAATATAATTTCAGAAGCAGTGTATAATGTTAGACTTAACAAGCGGATAGTGGACACAATGCAGTTTGCAAGTAAGCAAAAGTATGCCTCTTTTCAACTATTCATTTACAACTTATGTACTGTATGAGGTAAGTATAAATTACATCTTTTGTAGTTATCTACAAATGAAAGTATCACAGATTTTCATTAGGGATTTTAAGAAATGTCAAAGTTACTGGCCAATCTACAATAAAGAATCAGGGCTGGACTGGGACAAAAAATCAGCCCTGCCATTTTGGCCCAGACCGGCCCACTATATAGGATCACAAATAACACCCATCTTTGTGCAAACTTGACTACCAACTCCATATAATGATTAATTAAAAAAGTATAAGAGCTGACACGTGACATTACAATAAATGCAAGCACTGTAAAAGGCTTTGCCGGTTTTAAAAATCTGCCAATTGTCTTAGCCAGTAAGTGCACAATGTTTAACTAACCATTCTGACCACCTCATGATAACACTGAGACCTGATAAATGTTACAATAAAGTCACAGTCTCGCGGCAGAGCCATGAGTCCCATTACATTGTGTGCAGAATATTTTGATCACTTTTTTTCTGAACAACTTTTACAAACTCCAAACTACAGTAATTTTAATAACCATCATTCATTTTGTATATATATATTTTGCTTTCATCCTATTTTATGCCCTTGCTGCACGAATCAGGATTTCTTGTCTAATGGTCACACCTCAATTTTGCAATTTTCATTAATGGCATCTTTCTTATGGACATCAAATAATGAATTTCCAGTGTGTGTGTTAAACATTTTTTGGCCAATTTTAAATGTGAAAGAAAATGTGGCAAATAATTCTGCACACTTGAATATAAGGTGCTTTTTTCTTCAGCCAGCCATCATTAACAATAATGTATTACTTATAAATGCTTTATTTACAAAATTGATGGTAGTTATTAAGATTAATTTGTTTTGGAATTAGTAAAATATGTTTGATAAAAACTGTGATCAAAAGTTTGATGTAGCCACAAATCTAACGACAGTGTTTTAAAAGCAGTTCTGCTTACTGCACGTTCACTCGCTTCTCGTCTCTTATTTTGATAGAAGCACACTGACGCTGCATGCTTCATAAAATGCCCTAAAAGTTGTGATTGGGCTAGCCAATTGTCAAATAAAAAGGAACCAATGGGCTGCTGATTAGGTGTCTCCTGGGACGGTCTGTCTAAAAAAAATGAACATCTAATTACGCTAACTTTTTTGGAAAATGCAGTTGCCACCGCGGCTTATAGCGCCATTAATGAATTATGTAAAAACAAAAACAAAGAAAGAAAGAAAGCAACGGGCTGCGTTGCCCGATGTACGAGTGTTATGGGCTGGTCAGACAAACCCCCTCTGTTTCTTGTGTCGGATGCAGTTCACACTGGGAGGGATGGAGCCTTTTAAGAGATTATTGGGCCAGCCCAGTGTCAGTATGGAAAATGTACCAATGGGCCGCTGTCCTTGCTTTATGGGCCGGTTGTTGGCCAATTAAAAAAAATCATATATCCCCCGGCCCCCAAGTGCGTCGGCCCACCGGGCATTTGCCCGGAATGCCAGATTACCAGTCCAGCCCTGTAAAGAATCAATAGTCAATATTTATTGACTATACTCACATTGTTTAGGATACATAGACAGTACACATACACTGTACTGCATAAATTACCAGTCAGAATATAAGGGTCACTTAAGGCCAGATTTACTAACAGTTTGCAAACCATAATTTTGGTGTTAAATAACGACTGTTGGGATTTAGGTTACTAAAGACGTGTAGTGGATAATTAGCACTGAAAAGGTGTGGTCTAGTTATTTTTGCAACTTACCTTATAGCATATGCATTTCTAGGAGTTTCTCTTTCAGATGCAAAATTTATGGGAGGAGAGTATTTAAATGATTTACGCAATGCAATTTCCTAATGTTTGAGTGTGTGATATTACTGGTATTTGCATCATTATGTAACGCCGACAAGCATGTCTTAAATCATTTTGCCCTTGAAACGGCTGCAATTGTAGCTGATAGGAGAGGCATTGCATAGATCAAAGACCACATGGTACAATGCAGAGAATTTTTTAACACATTTACAAAGCCATGTTGTTTTTATATGTTGAAGAAAATTAAAGAGAAGTCACTAGAAGTCACAAAATAGGTTTCAAAACTTCTTGTAAACCTTCATTTTTTGTCCTCAAGTTTTTTCAGTGGCTTCCGGCTTTGTTAGCTGGGATTTCAAACCCAGAATTTTCCGCTGCGATGTATGTGGTGCTGAATTCCACAACTCATCATCAGCTTTGCTTATTTGCGACCTTGAACTAATTTGAGCTGCTTTTTTAAGATTTGAGATTACGTTGGTCATTATGTAAATCAGCTGTTGTGCCTGTGCTATTTAATTTGTGCCTTTTTAGTAAATAACCCGCAGATATTACCACTCCCATCAGCGCTTCCTTGGAATTTAGTAAATCTGACCCTTACTCCTTTAATTTTTTCCACATTTTTAATAAAAGATTAAACTCACCAAAACTATGAATTAACAGCATGGAAAATTATGTTGTGAATCAAAAAGTCTGAAATTGAAACTGTATTATTTTCAAAGTAGTCATTGTTTGCATTTTATCAAGCAACTTCTCGAGGTCGGACCCTGAGATGCTTTTTTAAATTAAGTTCTAAACATTCGGGAGGAGCTTAAACAGCCTGTCAATCATCATTAACCCCATGGGGTCCGACCCTTTTGGGACACTGTCAGAGGTTCTGACATGCTCTCACGTTTGGTCTTTTTTAAGTTGCTTTAAAGCACATTAATGGCTAATATCACATAACACTGTATTCAGCACAAACTGTGCTATAATAATATGTAAGATAAATGTATGTACATGTTTGTATTTTTAATTAAATTATGTTTATGCGTGGTTAGTAAAAAAAGAAAACAAAAAGTTGCTGAAATAAGGCCAAGGAACACATCCTAAACATTTGTTAACAAGCAAAAAAGTTATCTACTCTTGTAGAGTAGAGAATTTGCTACAAAAAGATGTAAAAACCATTTTACCCACTCATGAAACAATACATTGATTTAACTTTTGTAAGACACTTTTTGCTGTGTAAAGGCAATATGCAAGGGAGGGTCAATGGTCATGAATATTGATGTGTTTCACACCAGAGACCCAACCCCCTAATGGCTCAGTGAGGAATGTTGGGACAAAAGAATGAATGTGGAGAGACTTAAAGAGAAAGTCTTTTGCTTGGAGTTTAAAAAAATAATAGGTTACAATAAAGTACAAAAGACGTAAGACTTATTTTTATCTGAAATTAGTAAAATAAAAGTTTTATAGGGTTGCAAAAAATGCTAAAAACATGAACAATACAATAGAGTTAAGAAGCTTTATTGTAATTATAAATAATAAAGTAACAACGATAACGCTTTAGATTACAGCCCGGAAAGTACTGGGTAAGTACAGCGAATTTACAGCGTATGTTTCTGTAATTATAGTTTACTTATGAAGTATGTACGTGTAATTATAAGGGAACAACTTATAATATTTGGGGAATAAAGGGGTAACAACCAGGAAAAATACAAATAATATATGCAGTAAAAAACTGCGTAAGTACAGCGAATTTATAGCATACATTTCTGTAATTATAGTGTACTTATAAAGTACATACATGTAATTTTAAGGGAACAATTTATAATATTTTCGGAACAAAGGAGTAACAAGTGCCACTTTAATTTACAGCCCGCAGATGTTGTATTTACTCTTTAACTATGTGAAACAAGGGGGTAACAAGTGCCACTTTAATTTACAGGCTGCAGATGTTGTATTTATTCTGTAACTACGTGAAACAAGGGGGTAACAAGTGCCACTTTAATTTACAGCCCGCAGATTGTGTACTTACTCTGTAACTACGTGAAACAAGGGGGTAAAAATGTTTGACTTAGACTGTAACAACAACAAAACAGTAACTACAGAAAATACACTCTTAGAAAGGATGTGTTAATTTTTTACACATCTTTGTGTGTTAAGTTTTTAACAAATTATGTGTAATTTTAACACATTATATATCATTTTGTGTTGATTTTGTGTTAAAATATAACACAAGTTGTGTTAAAAGTAACACAAAATGTGTTGTTTCCATAATAACACAGAGATGGGTGGATTTTGGGACAACGCATTTAGTGTGTCATCCCAGAATCAACACTAATGTGTTGTTTTTAACACATTTGTTCTAAGAGTGTAGTTCTAGTTTTGCTTGCTTTGTTTTCACCAAAGTTGCCTTGCCTATTTTTAATTTTGCTTGATGACCCAACAAATTCCTGTACTCTTTTTCTTTCTTAAGGTAAGTAACATTAATTGAAAATTCTAAATAAATTGTATCGTACTAATAAATAGCATAAGCACATTAACTGAATTTTAAGTTTTGTTTAGTAATCTAAAATACTTACTGCATATATTATTTGTATTTTTCCTGGTTGTTACCCCTTTGTTCCCCAAATATTATAAATTGTTCCCTTATAATTACACATACGTACTTCATAAGTATACTATAATACAGAAACATACACTGTAAATTCCCTGTACTTACGCAGTACTTTACTGCATATATTATTGTTACCCCTTTATTCCCCAAGTATTATAAATTGTTCCCTTATAGTTACACGTACGCAGTGTTCGAATTATGTCAAAGCTTATGGGGGGTCCCCTAGCTAAGCCCCACCCCCGGCCAAGCTCCACCCCCCTCATTATAGTGTCGCTGTGATTTCACAAAGTAAGATGTGATCGTCCTTGATCAACAATCACCTGATCCTGTTTTTAATCAAAGAAACCCAAAATACCCTTAACTTAAACTCTAAACATTTTTTACCCCTCAAATTAGTGTGAAACACTGGCAAGGCTAGAAATTTTACACAGAATAGGGGTAAAATAGGGTGGACTCATTCTTAAATTACATAATTTTACTATATAGTAGTGGTTAAATGGATTACATTCTGTTTTTTTAAATCATAGATCAAATAATTTTCGGATCAGCCAAACTGAGGGTGGGAAAATAACATTAGAACAAATTAAGAAATTTTGAGCATATAAAAATAGAAAAGAACAAAGTTACAAATAAAGTAAGATCTTACAGTAGTATTAAGGTACATAAATAGAATCAAATGAATAATAACACTGTCTTCTTCATTGTATAAATTAAATATAATTAATCTTTTTAAAGATACAGAAGTGATTTTCCTTAGTTTTCGGTAGTTTAATCAATATAAATGAAAGAAACATAAGCAGATAAGAACTGCTACTTTCAGACCAACACAAAGATATGATTTCTTTCTGAACTGTTGCAATCACTTTAAGACATAACTGAATGTTTTTATGAGACTAGTTGCCAAGACTTTCAAAATAATTTTGTGTTTGCATGCTTTATGAAAAGCGCGTCTCCGCGCGTCCGCTTATAAGTCTGCAAGTATGTGTGTGTGCCATTGTCTTTGCGCACACAAAACAGCTCACTTTAACATCTTGCGTTTAAATTGTTTAAAATTGCTTGCATGTTACATTTTTCCAAGGTTTAAAAAACACATGCAAAAGATACTTTCTATAAATACTTATTTATTTCTGAAAGATGCGTATTTGAGCGATAAGTATTAAAGAGACTATTATCATTTAAGCGTGATTTCTTCTGCTTTCCCAATAAAATATTTTATGTGACTGGGTGGACCAGCCTCGCCACTGTTATGAAATAATTGTTTGAGAATAATTTTTTAAAAACCCTTAAACCTAAAGATTACTAAATATTCTTACCGCAACTGAGGTAAAAAAAAAATACTCCACACGCAGATACAGTAGAGACATTCGTCTGTCAGTTCTTCCAGCAAACAGCATGAGGCGCACTTGCGAGTTTATTTATTTCAGACAGAAATCATTTGAATTAGTTTATTGCGGACAAATAACGGACAGTATCGCTTTGTGACACGCAAAATGAGAATTTTATATTCATGTAGTATTTTAATTTTAATACAAAACCAGGGGACCCCCCCTAATTTACATTTTTGTGCTTTATGGGGGGTCCCTTAAGGCTTATAGGAGGTCCGGGACCCCCCCAGACCCCCTTCAATTCGAACACTGCACGTACGTACTTCATAAGTAAACTATAATTACAGAAACATACGCTGTAAATTCGCTGTACTTATGTAGTACTTTCTGGGCTGTAATCTAAAGCGTTACCGTAACAACATGTAACAATATTCTATATGACCAATACAATATGGCTCTAATTAAAAGAAAATGATTCTAAATGTCAGCTGTGAATGTACAGTTTGGTGTGCATCAAAAAATACTTCACAATATAAAAAATAAGATATACATTTGTAAACCATCACACACTGTAACTCTTTGAGAATGGAGTTAAATGTTGTCGTGCCATTGTTCAAAACAGTTCCTATTTAACTGAACACACAATGGAACATTACAGTACATGTTTTGCATTTCCAAGGTGTGTCTGTCTTTTACCATGCACTGTCTTGCAGCGCACACAGTTCCAGCGACCAACAGTGGCAGTATTGCTTACATCTGAGGTCAGCTGAGCTTCTGGAACCGGCACATGGGTGCACCTTGTCTGTTTTGGTTCTAGTCTATGTGTTATGCCACAGAGCTCTACAACGAGCTGTTCCATGAACTGTTTGTGGGTCATGTTACCACATAGCTCCTTGTGCACAATGAAGGCATTGGTGGCAGCAATGTCCAAGAAGTGTAAAAAGATCTTTCTGTACCACTTCATTGCTGTGCAGTATAGTACTGTATCATCTGATCAGAAAGGTCATCACCCCCCATACGTTGATTCTAGGCAGTCATAGGTGCAGGACACGGAAATGTCTTTGTGCTCCATGCGTCTTGTGATTTTACCCTCCTCTGTATATAAGGAGTGTATGAGTGTATAAAAGGCTTTTTCAGCGCCCAGTGGCAATTTGACATCCATCTCCTCACTTACTTCTCTCTTTCTTCCTCTGTGCAGTTCTGTAACATGGGGGGGGGGGTTAAACTTAGGGCTAGAGCCCCAGGCTCAGGTTTGGTCTTTTTGAAAGTTTATAGCTCAGGTTTAGAGCTCCCTTTGAGCACAGCAAGCCAAGATAATTTATCATTAATTATTAAGACTGAATGGGCAGATGAACTCGTGAAACAGGATTTAAAGGGCCATGGTATGGAATAAATTTCCCGCCAAATGTATTGAGGTCACGGTTCAAAAAATAATATGCGTGAATGAAAAAATAATAAGCGCAAATTTGATCTTTAAACAGAATTAAAATTAAATTGCACAAAACTGAAAAACGAATGCAAAGTTATCCAAATTGCATACAAAATGACATTTTCTTTGTTTATATTACTCCTTTATTTCTTCTCTCTAATATTTTCTGCTCATATTTATTTGTTTTGTATGCTTGTGCTGTTTTTATTCTCGCTCTTATTTCCACACTCTGCGCTTGCTTTTCCAAAAGTTGCCGTTAGAGTTTCATGCAAATCAGGGCGGACTTAAGCGTCACCATTGGTCCGCTAGTTGTAGATTGACAGCTCCTTTAGCCACTCAGTTGAAGAGAAAGTTGACGTCACTCCGGTGCGACTCCCGGCTGCATAGTCGTGCAGGAGAGGATGGATAACCGTCAGCTGGCAAATATTAGACAATTAAATATCATTAAACAAAATATTGTTAGTGTTTGACAGAAATACACTTATGTCTGTTGTGAGTACTCTTTGTCAGTTCTTTAAGATAATGTGTCATCCAAGTAAATGAAAGTCTGACACGAATCCTTTTAGCTAGTTTAGGTTTAGGCAGTGGAGTGAGTCTTTGCAGTTTAAGGCTAAAATGAATTACATACATTGGCTTTACACATTCTATGCTCAGTACACTATAATGATAAAGTGATAATAGTTAAGTTATGTGCAAACGTATACAGTATAAAACAAAAAATATTACGATATCATAAGCATTCAGACCTTTCATAGATGGCTGTCTGCTTTTTAGGACAAATATATTTATGAAATTACCATTGGTAGACTTCAGCCAAGTTGTACATCTGAACGATCTTGACTAAAAAAAAACATAATAGCAAACGGCCTGAATATCAGTGTGGTGCTTCAGGTTTTTATTTTGAATAAATGTACAGTAGTTATAACATGTTATAAAAGGAAGCTTTGTGTTTAACACTACTGTAGGGGATTTCCCAATATTGATAAGAAACAAAGCATTTTAAAACCAATTGCTTTTGTTTTATTTTCAGACCCATTGTGTTTACTCGGGCATTACATTATTTGTATTAATACAAATAAATAATAAATAATACAACTCAACAATACAGAAAAGGCTTTGTTTATTATCTGTGCTAGGAACTGCATAACCGAGTTAAATGACACAAATTAAAATAACTGTATGCTAAATTTACATAAATTATAAACTGATGCTTTAAGCTCCAATCCAGTAAGCTGCACAAAATAAAACTAAATATATACAATCTCTGAATTGTGAATTTCCATTAATAGTCCTTTATTGAGCCAATATTCATATTCTGACAGCATACAAAGAAAATAAGTTTAAAAACACTGCATTACTTTCTTGCATATGACGTGTGTGAATAAATAGATACACATAATATACTTTAAATATTGGACATATATAAATATTGGACATAAGGAGATTGGTTTAAAGATGTTTAAAATCTCCAGCATGTCTCTTGGTGTGTCAGAGCCAGAACACAGAAATGGATCAAAGTAGCCAGATTTAGTGCAAAGGTTTATTTATCTCCACATATATTAAGATTATTAGGTGACAGGCAGGGTTGTAGAAAGGCTACATGTGTTTCAAACTGTACACGGGAAGGCACGTGTACAGTCAGTGTACAGTTTTATAGGACCTGTTGCAATAAGACCACGTAATATTGTGCCAAAACGTTTGCAATATAAACGTAAAAACAAATATATAAACATGCATTTAAATCCAGCACAAAAATGCCACTTGGAGTGTATAATGAGCACATTAAAAGCAAAAGTATTCATATAACGTCATTTAATGTCTCGTATTACAATAAATATAGCTCTCATGACTTCACATAACAGCATAAATTCATGAATAAACATAAAGAAGCAGGATTGATATGCAAACTGTACTATTATTACTTAAATAAAGGTAATATTACTGAAGTAAACTTTGAGGTAAATACGCTAAGCGCTAACCGCTAAGTGTAACTAAGCTCAATAACAGTAGAAAAATTCAATTTTCTCTCAAAACGGACTCTATAAATGCCAATAATTATATTTAAAGAAACTGTACATGCATACTTCACTACCTGAGAATATACAAAAAGTTATCTGAAATGATCAAAGCCCATCTGACGGTTATCCATCTTCACCTGCACGATCGCCTGCTTTGAGTCGCACCGAAGTGACGTCAACACCCTCTCTTCGACTGATTGGCTAGAGGAGGAGCTGTCAATCTAAAACTAGCGGACCAATGGCGACACTTAAAGTCTGCCCTGATTTGCATGAAACTCTAACTGCAACTTTTGGAAATGCAAGCGCAGAGTGTGGAAATAAGAGCAAGGGAAAAACAGCACAAGCATACAAAAAAAATTAATATGAGCAGAATATATTAGAGAGAAGAAAAAAATGAAAAATATAATCAAAGAAAACGTCATTTTGTATGCAATTTGGATAACTTTGCATTCGTTTTTCAGTTTTGTGCAATATAACTTTAAATCTGTTTAAAGTTCTGATTTGCGCTTATTATTATTTTATTCATGCATATTATTTTTTAATCCGTGACCTCAATACATTAGGCGGGAAATTTATTCCATACCATGGCACTAAACATTTTTAAGATGTCAAATAAATCTTTGGTATTCCCAGAGCACGTAATGTAAATATTTAGCTCAAAATACATATAGATATTTTATAATAGCATGTTAAAATTGACACTTTGTAGGTGTGTGCAAAAATGTGCCATTTTGGGTGTGTCGTTTAGAAATGCAAATGAGTGGATTAAGTGCAAACACTGATCACAATGATTTGTTGCAATTGAAACTCAATTGTGCTGTGAATTTTTTTCTTTCTCTCTTTTTCTATCTGCACTAAATGGCAGGCTGTGGTTGGATAGTGCAGATTAAGGGGTGGTATTATTATAATAAGAGCTCCTTATGACATCATAAAGAGAGCCAAATTTCAATGACCTATTTTGTATGTGCTTGTAGAGAATGGTTTACAAAAAACTAAGTTACTGGGTTGATCTTTTTTACATTTTCTAGATTGATAGAAGCACTGGGGACCCAATCATAGCACTTCAACATGAAAAAAGTCAGATTTTAATAAAAGTCATACATTTCAGAAACATTTTATTATAAATACAATTTTACTTTTGTAATTAAATCATATATAAATATAATTTTGCAACAAATACATTTTTATTTGTCTCTTTATTATAAAGAGACGGAAAGTGAAAGACAAGAGTGTAAAACAAAGGCACACCACCATATCAATAAAACACACAATGCGCACACAAAAGTGTTTTATAGATTGTGATTTGGATCCCTCTAAAAGCTTGCTTCAAAGCAAATAAATAAATATTTATAAATCTTGAGATGATTTACAATGTTTGAGAAAATTAGAAATCTGTTCTAAGAGATTCAAGGACTGTGGCGTTTGTTTGTGGAAGACATTGAATCATCTCACCTTGAAAACAAACATGCTCCATGAAGCCAGAGAGGGTCTTTCTGACTCTACTGTACAAAGCATCAGTTAATCACACAGACACACAAAATCAGTTCTGACAACAAAGGTGATTCACTTTATGTTGTTTGGATACCATCATTCTTTTTTATAGTTTATAGCTTTTTAGATTTTAGGCTTGCATGCTTGCTTTAGTCGTCTTTAAACAGTGTTTGTTGCCACTCGCTGAAGCCTGACCTGTTTCTTCCATTTGGCCGCTCGTCTTACTCCATCATTGCAGTCTTTGCCAATCATTTAAAAACCATCATCAGCAACTTTCAACAATCAGTTCTACAGCCAAATCTTTACTTAAAAGGCATTTCTTACTGGTTTTAACTATACTGCAGCCAGCCAATGTTTAATTCTTCACTCAGTGTTCTGATATATTTAGGCTAATGACATACATATTCATCTCCAATTCAAATCTGAAGCACATTGCTGAGTTTACACAACGCATAAACAATATCCTCTTAAAGCTGCCCGAGACATTTTGTCTGAGCATGACAACAACATGTGAGCCATGAGGACTTAGTTATGGGAAAAGGAAGCTTGATTTTATTCTGTTTCCAACTTCCATGGCCCCCGGGAGCTATTTGTTTAAAAATAGGAATTAGGTAATTTATTACTAGTGGATTTCATTTTCTTTTCATGGCAGGCCTATGATTTGAATATTTAGAATATATTTATATGTGGAGGGTATGTATTCTGAAGGAGGGACCTAAACTACAGTATAGTCCATCTTGTAATCAGTGCCTTATGTTAGTGGTTTCTGTGATCATCATTGAGCCATTTACAATGCATGCGTGTGCAACCAGAAGTCCATAATTTCTATTTGGGAGTAAATGCCACAATATGCTTTTAATTTCATTGAAACTTTTATTATAAATTAAAAAGGAGCGGACACCCCTTTTTGCATTTAAAATGTCTGACTTGTAAGCAGCTGGTAATTTCTTTTTTAAAGGCGCTCGATGCGAAGTTCGTCACAACATGTATGTAGCCCGTCATGTGTGGTTCCTTTTTTTAAAATATGTGTTCTGCACTTCGAGAGATCCTGTGTGCATCACGTGTCTTGGCAAAATAAGTGCCTGCTGCAGACTGTCTAAAGGGTTTATGATAAAAGAGATGCTTGCGTTTGCCAGATACTCGCATAATTGCATGCGTAATCAGAATTTACTGTTAAGGGAGTGTCTTGCGTGTATTTTGTGAATGTGAGCGTCTCTTTTATCATAAATGGTTTTGACGCGTGTGCAGCAGGCACTTATTTTGACGAAACATGTGATGCACATGGTTCACATGACGCAACAAACACATATTTTGAAAACAAGAGCATCACACATACACTTATTTTGAATTAGCGCCCCTCAGATGAGCAGTCACAAGCCGCCACAGACTACTACAAGTAAAAGTGATGCTGAGTGAACTGCAGTTTGTGAATAAGCTCTTTGTCTTCATGTAGTTGATGGAAATATGGGTTCAGTGTACAGTATAATCAATAAGAGACGGCAACAGAATCAGATACAAGCTGGGAACTGCATTGCGTAAGGTTAGAGCAAAAACAGACAGAGGGTCTGGGGTGGTATAAAGTCTGACAACTGGACTGTTTTATGCATTTCCTGGCAGAGTTGCCTGAAAAATAAGCATTTAATCCAGTCAATGTGTTCAGGATATTTCTGTCTTGTTTAAAAGGTTTATGTTTTTATCTATTGAATTACAGATAAACCTAAGATGTATGAAGTTGTATCTGTCCAGTGTATTTTGGAGTTTTTGAGAGTTCTCCAATCTGGACATCTATGTATTCATTGTTTCTTCACAATATTTTTCTATATCATCATAATTATGGTGCTAGTGATGTTTTCCAACCTCCTCAGAACATTTTTGTTTTCGGTTACTATTTATTATAGTTATCAAAATTAATATGAGAATCCTGTATGGTCATGAAAACACTCAGCACAGATGTGAACTACATTCCCTCCATTTCTTTTCCTGCTCTCTGTTTCTCTCTCTCTCACACACACACACACACACACACACTTTCTCGACCACAAAAGAAAGAAATCATTGAGTTTCTTTTTTTAACTCTCCCTCCCCTTTCGGTAGTCACCAAATAGGGGCACAATCTCAGGTTCAACCCAGCAAACTTTATTAGAAGAAGTGAAAAGAAGTTTCACACACTATGTTGCTCCCTGTTCTCCGTCTATGAATGGAAACCCAAAACACAGACATTAAAACAGACGTGGCTTTGCCTTGTGACATGTCAGAAGATTTTGGTGAGTTCCAACAGCTTTAGCTCTGTGCATCTACCTGTTTGGGTTATACAAAATTGCATTCATGTTTATTTTGAGAAGAGGCATCTTTTTTTCTAGTCTAATTCGGATTCAAATTAATTGTTTGATTTATTGCTGAGGTGATACTACAACTTTATGGCATTATTTTTGTAAAAAGTTTGACTGCTTATTTTACAAATGTGAGGTTTAAGTCACACTCCACTGCACAGAGAAAAGTAAGTCAGACTTTTTACTTGCCATTTACAGTAATGTGAAACATTGTTTGTATACTGCAGATGCATTTATCTGTTGAGTTCATGTATTTCAGCATAATGAAACTTGTTTTTACCTTTGACAGGTATTACAGATCTGTCTTAGTTTTCTAATAGTTTTTTACTGAAACAATATTCAGTCTTGTTAGGGACTATATCATTTACCTTTATAGTTTCTATATACTGAGGATTAAGCGTGACCTTCTGTTTGGACAGGTCTAGGAAAAACGCAATGCGTCTTATGTGAATCAGAGTGCCTAAAGGTTAAACTGTCTTTTGTGGTTTCAGTCATATAATTAAAGTGTCTACATAGTTTAATTGTTTCTCCATTGTTAAAGATTACAGCTGTAGCTTGGCAAAGTGGGCAGCAGTGAAGGAATAAAACAATGCTGCTAATGAAATCAAGACATTCGCGCCATTGTTCATTGGGTAAATCTGAATAATGTCCACATATGACAAATGTTTACTCCTCTTGGCTTGATCATGACATTTCATAAACCCATGACAAATCAGATTCAACACATTTCCCAATGCTGCATGCAGAAAGCAACTTGTTGTTTTCTATTCTTATTTCGATACGTTTGACACATTCAGACTTTGGTAAAGAGTTTAACGATTTTCTCAGTGATGAATAATGTTAGATTCATTTATTTTCTCAAAGTGCTTCATTATTTGGCCGAGACTAAATGAGAAATAAATCAGTGCTTTCAACGTTGCATGCACAGCAGAGCAGAAGTTCATTACAGGCTACATCGCTCTGCTGAGTTACAGATATTATCCATCCTCTGTGGAGCACAAATGTCAGTCAGCAAGCATGAACAACAAATAATCTCTCTGGTGATGCAAAGATGCTCTTGATGTGACTCATTTAAATTTTTCTGCATAGTATGGTTTAGATTTTTTATTTAAGGAAAAATGAAAACTTAGAAATGATTGACCGCATGCACAAACAGCTATCTTACTGTTAACACAGGTCAGGACTTTAAAAATAAATAAATTCCTCTTTAAGTGAAAAGCATGTAAGCCATAGTAATGTGAAAACTTCAAGATGTTTTTTTAAGCCGAAATCCGCCTTTACCACAGGACCCAAAAAGCGCTCACGCTGTGGAAAGAGACGCAGACGTGTTTGCATCTTCCCTCGCAGACAGCTATCGTATTTCACACAGTTCCAGATGTTGGTGAACATAAACTGAAAGGGAGTCTGTGAACTATAGTTAGTCAGTTATTGAAAGATAAGGTGATGAGGTGATGGCAAAATCAAAATGATGGGAGATAAAATATCTTGGCCTGTATGAATCAACAAAACGAGATCTTTGTATAGTTTATATGACCATTTTAAACACCCCTGCTAGATAAATGGACTGTGACCGTCCAAGTTCTTCTTAGAATAATCCTTCTTCTGGCGTCAAATGTGTAGCATAGATTGTGCCAGGATTTACAGAAATGTTAAGCTGCTGTGTTTTTATTATCCAAGATGGGACTCACACTTTCCAAGAGAAAGAGAAGAAGAAAAGTAGGAGTTCAGTCATCCTTATACATTCGGGACAAAACAAATAACCTCCCCTTCCTCAGGGTCAGGGCCTTACCTCAGGGCCTTCACATAAATGAATGTACACACTAAACACACCAGCAGGAAGCCCCCTACAAATTCTCCGGGAAACCCTGTGAAAGAGTATTGGTTCATTTAACATTTAGACAGAACCCTTTCATCTTATAATCTCTCTCTGGATATGTTTACACAGTGATGTACTAAAAACCTTTTATTTGCGTTTTTCAAACCACAAAAGCAAGAATTTGTGAAAATGGGGATAGTATGCGCATTATGTTTCAGATGTTAAGTCGTTTGATCCCTGTTCACACGGATTCGTGAAAACAGCTGATATTGCTGTATGCATGCTACACAACGACCGAACACTTAATAGGCACACACAAGACATCACCAGTTTTACGGATTTGCGTTTCTGGAGTTTACACAGGGACGATAACAGTGTTGTCTTCAGGAACTTGCACTTTTAATCCCTGGGTACAGTCACAAAAGCATAGTTCATTTGACTCATATGCGTGCGCCATACGCAACCTATGTGTTCAATGTACACAAGGTTTTAAAAATCCGACACAGGTTAGTCAAAACCCCTATGGACCCCATAGGCTGCCAATTCATCTTTTTTCACTATTACCAGCTCTGAGAAACTGTACTTAAACTGAACACTAGTGTTGTAGTTCTCGAGACTGGTCTCGGTCTCAAGACCGGTCTCAAGACCACTTTTTAAAGGTCTTGGTCTCGTCTCGGTCTCAGACAAAGAAGACTCTGAATTTTATTTCAAGACCGCTCAAGACTGATGGCACACTGCAAAAAATGATTTTCAAAAAAAAATCTTAGTATTTTTGTCTTGTTTTCAGTAAAAATATCAAAAAATTCTTAAATTGAGATGCTTTTTCTTGATGAACAAAACGACCCAAGAAAATAAGTCTAGTTTTTAGAGCAAAAATATCAAATTGTGTGCATAAAACAAGCACATTTTTCTTGCATTTTTCTTGAATTTAGTGTTCAAGATATTTTTCTTACCTCATTGGCAGATTTTTTGCTTGTTTTATTCACAAAATCACTTAAATTTGATATTTTTGGTCTAAAAACTAGACTTATTTTCTTGGGTGGTTTTGCTCATCAAGAAAAAGCATCTAAATTTAAGAATTTTTAGATATTTTTACTGAAAACTAGACAAAAATACTAAGAATTGTTTTCTTGAAAATAATTTTTTGCAGTGCACATCACAAATGTATTTTGTATCATTAATTTTATGCAGTTTATTCAGGTTTGGCATATGATGTTGGCATTGTTTAAGTTTCTCCCAATGACAGTTTTTCTTATTTTATTACTAAAAACACCTGCATTGTGTTAAGTGGATGGCAAGCCATGGAAAGACAGTTCAGAATAAATGGTTAAGTTGATTTCAGCTCTTTAGTGTTTGTTCACTTTTATTTGCTTATAGACAAAGATAAATTCTGACATATCTGCAATGCCTTTGATTATTTTATCAACTTCTCTGATTGCACACACGCACGCGCACGCACACACACAGACAAGAAGTGCCTAATCATATGCATATTCCACATTTTATCATAAGTGTTTTAATGCAGTGATTTGCAATGGTCTTGGTCTTGACTTGGTCTCGGCCTGTCTTGGTCTTGGTCTTGGCTCGGTCTCGACCCTTTAAAGTCTTGGTCTTGTCTCGGTCTCGCCCTGTCTTGGTCATGACTTGGTCTCGGTTTAGGTGGTCTTGACTACAACACTACTGAACACCCATTTTTGTTAAAACATGAAGGACAGTTGGTGACTGGAATTCCACATGTGCTTTTATTCACTTATTTGGTGTCTATTCTCAAGGCAAATTTAGAAATTTAGTCCATGTCAAAGTAATTTGAGCTTCTGTTTATTCTCTCTATCGCAGGTGAAGCCAGAGCTTTGCTGTGGTGGTGATTGTTTGGTAAAGGCTTTATAAGGACCTCACATTTATCGCTGCTTGGGTTGTCATTCATCACTCGGTCACCGGCTGAAAAGTAATTTCCTCTTTTGAGACATGACGTGGCTACACTCAACACTAGGCACTTGGATCTTCGCACTTCTGGTGATGCCAGTCATCTGCCAGAGCGGCGATGATCAAGAACAGGGATCAGGTGATGTTCCCGAGGCTGTGTCCATTGGCAACGCTTCCATGTCTGATGGAGCAGCTTGGATCAAACCGCATTTCCAAGCTTTGACAGAGGGAGAAGGCGGCGACTGTTATGTCAATTTCCACACCAGCCAAATCGCATCAAGGCGGTTACGAGCGTTTAGGGAGGAAGTTGCTTATCTAAAGGCCTTACAGCATGGGAACCAGGCAGTGGTAGAGAACCTGGTCCAATTTGTAGGGGCAGAAATGGGAGATCAGCGCTATGAGGATGTGATCCAAGAAAACGTTGTTGGAATTAGGGAAGACCATGTCAGCTGTGAGAATGCGGTGACAAAAGCATTAGAAGACATGACGAGTCAGTTGGAGGGAGATGCTCAAGCTACTTTGGCTGGTATTCAAAAGTGAGTTGAATCTTACAGTTTTTTTCGATTGCTAAACGACAGTGGGCACAACTGGAGTCACATGTGCAAAACTCTAACTACAGTCTGCACAGCAGCAGTTCATGTGGACCAAACTCTAGATCATTTTTCATTGCTTGAACACAGTTTTCAAAACTTTACACACTTATCCCATGACTTTAACCACAACCTGCACAACACTGTGGATTTACAGCACTTTGTTTACAGTTTTTTTCGATTGCTAAACGCCAGTGGGCACAACTGGAGTCACATGTGCAAAACTCTAACTACAGTCTGCACAGCAGCAGTTCATGTGGACCAAACTCTAGTTCGTTTTTCATTGCTTGAACACAGTTTTCAAAACTTTACACACTTATCCCATGACTTTAACCACAACCTGCACAACACTGTGGATTTACAGCACTTTGTTCAAATGCTAACACACTGCTGTCAAAACTGTGAACCACACATTCAAAACAGAAAAGATTTCAGCCTTGTGCCTTTCAAACACTGCTGATTGCAATTTCATATAAATATAAATTTCAATTTCATATATGTATTTCATTTATATATAATATTACCTTTCATGTACTTTAAGTTTCTACCTTTTTTTTCTCATTACTGTAATTCCGTAAATTACTACAGACAACTGAAGCAAACTGCTAATTTTCATTTACCTTAAAAAATTATGGTGTTCTAAAAAAATAATGTGATAAATCAATAAATAAATCATTCTTTAAAGAAAACATTACTTGGTGTGACATCACTGAAATTGTTAAAACTGTAAAGATATAAAGTTAGTATTTTGTGTATTGGTGTTTGATGTTAGTGTTTTTCCTCTCAGTGTGTTGTGAGTGACAGTGTGTGTTATCTCAGTGAGGGTTGTGTTTAGTGTTTGGCTGCACGGAGTTGTTTTGAGCCATATGTTAAGAGTTGTGCTCAGGTGACTTTTGGTATTGCAGACTGTAGTTAGAGTTTTGCACATGTAGCTCCAGTTGTGCTCACTGTCGTTTAGCAATCGAAAAAAACTGTAAATGCTAACACACTGCTGTCAAAACTGTGAATCACACATTCAAAAAACAATTGATTTCAGCCTTGTGCCTTTCAAACACTGCTGATTGCAATTTCATATAAATATAAATTTCAATTTCATATATGTATTTCATTTATATATAATATTACCTTTCATGTACTTTAAGTTTCTACCTTTTTTTCTCATTACTGTAATTCCGTAAATTACTACAGACAACTGAAGCAAACTGCTAATTTTCATTTACCTTAAAAAATTATGGTGTTCTAAAATAATAATAATAATAAATAAATAAATCATTCTTTAAAGAAAACATTACTTGGTGTGACATCACTGAAATTGTTAAAACTGTAAAGATATAAAGTTAGTATTTTGTGTATTGGTGTTTGATGTTAGTGTTTTTCCTCTCAGTGTGTTCTGAGTGACAGTGTGTGTTATCTCAGTGAGGGTTGTGTTTAGTGTTTGGCTGCACGGAGGTGTTTTGAGCCATGTGTGTAGAGTTGTGCTCATGTGACTTTTGGTATTGCAGACTGTAGTTAGAGTTTTGCACATGTAGCTCCAGTTGTGCTCACTGTCGTTTAGCAATCGAAAAAAACTGTAATAACATACTGTAGTTGTCTTTTTATTTTTGAGACAAAATCGAACAATTTAACTTTGTTCAGCATTTAATCAAAAACATGGAAAAGTTTAATAAAAATTTTTGAGAAACGCTTTGGAAAAGAAAGTTGGGCCGAGTATCAAAACACACTTCAGCAATAAGGGGCGTGTCTACTAACCAACATCATTGCCTGGGTTGCGTACTGTATGTGTGGGGCAGGTCTATCAAATGAGGGGTCTGATTCAATTGGAATAGGGGCATGTTTGTTTAGGGGATTTCAAATGTCAACATTGCCTTTCAGAGATCATGCACCCTGCCTTTAAGTGTAAATAAAAACGAGGGGCAACCTTCCGATCTCTCTGATAAAGCCAATGCGGAAGTTACTTAAACCACAAATCATCGACTGGCCGCTAGAGGCTGGCTCCGAAAGTGAGTTAATTCCAATAGACCTCCATGTTAAAATGCCCACATACTTTACACAGTAGAAATAAATGTGTTTAAAGCCTGGTGCAAAAAGTGTTTTTGGTCTATATAGCAAATTTTTCCCCTCATGACAACTGTGAGGGAGATGAATTTTTAGTTAACTCCATAATATAATCCAATTAAATTATATTAAGCCTTAAAGTTCTGCATAATTAAGGGTGTGGTCACTTGATTGACAGGTAAACTGCCACTGCTGTCAATAGAGTCGAGCATCTCAGACCAGACATCTCAGCTTCACCCACGTCCCGCCTCTTTCCCCATTTTCGGTTTTACGCGAGTGATGGACGGTGAAGTGCAGCCAAGATGGCAACTGCAGGCTCCGCCTACTATGGGCTTTAAAAAAAGCTCATTACAAACCTATGGGTGATGTCACGGACACTACATCCATATTTTTTAAAGTCTATGATAAAAATTATATGATTTGGTGTTCACCCAAATGTGAAAATACTTTTATAATTTACGCACCCTCATGCCTCATGTAAAGTTATCCGGATGACTCTAGGGGGTCTGAGTCAATATTAATAAACAATATTTTTACCCTTATTACGCAAAAAGAAAAAAATGAATAAATCGCATAATAGAGATCAGTGGTGTAAAGTCCCATTTTAACGTACACAAGGGTGCATTTTTCGCCATCAGACTGCCGGAGTTTTAAAACATTGCATACATTGTATGCGTAGGTCTCACATAAACCTACAGGAGAATGTAGTATGTACGAAATGCATTGCATTTTGTCACAATGTGCATGTGTGGAACATCTGTGTACACGTACAAGTCAAATAAACTATACTTTGCAGGGCTTAAGCTCAAATATGATGCTATGCCAAGAACGTTGAATCTCATTGGTCCTTGTGTGTCCTTTGACAAAACAGATGACAAGTAATCGTATTTTCACTTAAATATTATATGAAGTAATACTTTAAATAAAGTAACACTAATATATAAAGTAGCACTTTCAAGTTAAATCACAGCCAAATAAAACCTACAAATATGTATGCCAATAAACAGTTATGAGGAACAAGAAAAACAGAGCCCAGACTAAACACTATAATGTCGCTTTGATTTTGGTCTCTGGGTTTTCCATCACCAGTCTGGACAGTTGAAAGGAATGTGCATTTCAGCCCCTTTGAGGCCCAGGATCAAGTTAAACTAAACTGAGGTCTCCATATCCTTTCCTCATCTCCCCCTCTTTCTTACGCTTTTTCTGTCTTGGGTTGTCTGATGTTTTTTCTGCTTTATTTTTATCCAAGAATAAAAGAGGAGTCGCTAGCCTTTGAAGAAATGCTGCGTACCGCTGCTGCCATCGCCACTCGACTGGAGAGCTCCTCGCGAACCCTGCATGTGAATTTGATGGAACGGCTGAGGAAGAACATGAGACAGCCACGTTAAGCTAAACTAAAAGATTAAGTACGAAGACAACCAAACTGAAGGAAGAGTTGTTTGACATTTCAAACTCATATTCATCCGTGATGTTTTGATAACAATGATCTATACGGTGACATCACCTTAAAAATTCCACATCTGGACCTGGTAAACAGTGGTCCAAACATTAAGGGACTATTTTTTTAATGAGTTCACGTCCTGTATGTGATTTAATAGGTGCAGTTGTGACGAGACATTCGTGTTTACATTCTTTGCATGATATGGCCGAGAGAGGATGGATTGAAAGTTAAACAATGTTTTTCTTTCCAAGCCCTTGTTGGCCATTCATTTGTGAGCCATAAAACTATAATGGCTTTCTGTACAAGGAAATTGAAAAAAATAATCTTGGCAGTGAAGTGGCACATTAGAAGAATTTTTTTTTGCATTGTACAGACAACCCCACAGAAACGGGCTGGCTGTCTTGGTGCTAGGGAGCAGATGGTAAAATGGCAGTGTGAGGGTCTGGAAATCAGCAAGAATGAACTCATGTACATTGGAGAGAGAGAAAGATGGACAAAGTGAAAAGAAAAATGAGAAATAAACGTGACTTGGCGACTTGTGACTTTATGGCAGAAGACTGTTATTTAAAAAGTATTTTTCAATATATTAGTCCAGACACGTATGGTCAGTTCTGGTGTGTGTATCTTTGTGTGTATGTGGGTAAATGTATTCTTAAGACATAAATATATTAACAGAATATATATAATAAGTGTATATAATTGTAAGTGTACTGTACATACCCCTTGCAGAATCTGTGAAATGTTAATGTTTCAGAAGAATAAGAGCATAAAAAGCATTTTGTGTGTTTAGTTTCTGTTCTGAACAACAGACATTTACATAGTCCATACGACACAATAATAATTAACATAAAAACGTTAGCATACCTCGATTTAAAATATTCAGTCAACAACTGATTTAATATGCCATTAAACTGTCTTCAGAAAAATCCTCGGTTTCTGCACATTCTTTGCTTTTTCAGCATCTCTTGACCACTTTTTAGCAGTTGATTTATTTTTCTTTTCACACTGTTGACAACTTTGGCACAGTTTGATGGCACAGGGCAAAGAGATACACAGAGTTCTTTCATAAAACATAAAAACTATTTGTCAAGGTAACATTGCAGAGCAATAAGAATCAACTTGGTTAATTTGTCTTTTTAGTTATTAATGTTATAATATTAATATTTCATTAATATTAATAATATTCACTCTGAAAATGGCTGGATTATTTTTATGCCATGTTGGGTAAATATTGGACAGAACACACAGATGGTTAAAATTGACCCAATTCCGGATTGTTTTAAAAATTTGTGGGTAATTATAACCCAACATTGGGTCATTTTTAACAAAGCATGGGGTCATTTTTAACTCAGCACGTGTTCTGTCCAATATTGATCCATTATGGGTTAAAAATAACCCAGCCATTTTTAGAGTGTTTTATTAATCTCACTAAGAAACCGACAGGAGAGCAATGTGTGCCATTTAAGCAACAGTGTACTGTACAACCAAGCATCCCATGACCTTCTCAGAAATAAGGTACAAGAAGGTACAAAAGCTATCACTGGGATACTTTTTTGCCTTAAAGCAACACTTTGTAGTTTCCATGTAAAAATGACTTACAGCTCCCCCATGAGGTTGAAAAGCGCAACAGTGCCTGGTATCAGACACTCTTCTGCAGGCAGGGGGAGGGGCGGGGCTGTGTTTCCTACCCTCCACCGCCACTTTCAGGGCGTTTTCACATTAGCACTTTTGGTGCGCACCCGGGTTCAATTGACATCAGAGTTCGGTACATTTGGATGATGTGAACGCTGTCTTCCGAACTCGGGTGCGCACCTGCGAAACGTACTCGAGTCCGCTTAAAAAGGGTGGTCTGGGGTCCGGTTCATGTGAACTCCAGATCGGTTCGCTGCTGATGTGAGCGCAATCGTACCAAATCACGGAAGTGAACCGCTGTTAATTACGTTTTATATGGAATGTCCCACCAAAACAGACGTGTGTGTTTGTGTGCGTGCACTTACCTTGACAACAAAATGCATAGAATGTATTATTTTGTGGTATATCCTGGGTCTGTGCGTAAAGTCAAGGTGCTGAGGAACAGCCCTGTGTAACGTATCGAAATCCCGCGATTGGCTGGTCTCTGGTCGATATGTCGATTGTTTTGCTTTCCCGTGGCATCATGGGAAAGCTGGGATAGAAGTGTCCATCCTATGCTTGCTTCAGAATCTGGGCGGCTAAATAGGGCACCCGGGGATTTCTCGCCTACTGATTTTATGAATACTGAGGATTTGGACATATTATTCTGTTCACATACTGTTTCCCCTACTACATTTTCAGTAAGTAGGCGAGTTCGGACGATACTTATGTACACGTGCCTCTGAATCTCGTGAGAAATAGTGGTAATTCTCACCTAACCTTTTACGTATACTGAGGTTTCGGACATACTATTCGTTCGCCTACTGCTTTTTGCCTACTATATAGTATGGCAGCGGTTTCGGATTCAGCCAGTAGAACAGTTTTTTGACTAAACTCCGCCCACAGGAATACGTCAGTCGTCAGCTTAGCTAACGGCAAACTAAGCTGCTATCGAATCACAACACACTAAACAAACTACACAATCAGAACTCGATATGTATTTCTGAAGGAGGGACTTAATAGAACAAGGAAGACCTTAGCCTGTTTTTCGGATAGTGAAAACAGCGCTATACAGATAAGTAAATAGTGTGAAAAATACGGCCTTTTTTTACACGTGAAACATGAACACATGTTATATTGCGCACTGTAAACACAATCAAAGCTTCAAAAACACAGAAAGAATGGGACCTTTAACATGTGAAATGGCTTATTCAGGACAGTAGCCTACTAAACAAAAAACAAACTGCAATTTATTTGATGATCATTTACATTTTTGATATCATAGATTTTGCAGATTCTGCAAACTTACGAGCAGAACTGTATACTGTATGCGTTGGATTTTAATCATTGTTGAAGTGATGAACCTCTTAAATGTGTGCATAAATCGTGAACATTCTGATGTTATCTATTGTTTAATATTATGATCGTACAAGATGGCCTGTGCACATAATAATAAAGGTTGCAATGAAAACATTTAGGCTACTTGTAGTTATGCAATAAAAGCACGAAAAGGTCATACCCTACTAAATATTTATTTATTTTATTTACCCTTTATTTTGCCAGGTGATGTCCCGTTGAGATATTCAAATCTCTTTTGCAAGGGAGCCCTGGAGCAACAATTACACAAATTACATAGAATTACAGAAACAGACACAACAAACAATACAAATTTACAGTAGGCCTACATATAAAACAATTTAAATAAAAATAAAAACACAAAGGGGTCATTAAAAATATGTACATTGTTCAAGTTTGTAACATTTAAGTAATTGTTAAAAATGTTTAGGTGAAATAAAAACAGAAAGCTTTAGTTTTTTTTTTTTTTTTTTTTTTTTTTGGAGCAAATTCCAATACCAAAAGTAGTCTTACCAAATTCAGTTGTTTTACGTGGGATATGTGGCAATGTTTTATTTTAACTATTTATTTTTTATTGCAATAGCAAAAGGTGATCATTGTTAGTGGTTGCCAATGTCTCAAAACCTATTTCATAAAAATGCATGCTTCAAAATGATCATCAGCAGCATTTATTCAGCTCGACTGACCTCTAGCGGTGATTGGTCAAATAACAACTCACTCACGTTAAATACAATAGGTAATTGGTTTGATTCAGAAAGGTTTGGGATAGTGTTTATTCTACACGTATAGTTGTATCCGTTAGTGCTCATTGTAAGCTTATCAATTATGTTCAGTCGTTGCCCATTGAAGATCAGGTGGTTGCGGAATATATTGTTGTATGCAATTTAAGTCCCTCCCTTAGGAAAGACACCTCATATAGAGTCACTGAGAGAGTAGATGTTCAGTCTGGAGTAAACACGAGAGACAGCAGGAGTGCAGTCCAGGGGTGCACACTTCAACATAAATGGAGTTACTTTTGGATACACCTATCCGTACAAATCCTGCTTTATGGATGCATATGGAAATATTTTTGCGGAATCTGCGTTACTGATCTCAGTGCCTTCAGGTGAACAGGTGCGCAAAACTTATTTTATATTACGAAGAAACAAGAAAAGTTCGAGCATGGATATGGAAAACACTGGATTTAGACAACTTTATACAACTTTATTTAAAACGGATTTTTGACTCAAGAACATCAAACTGCCTAAGATCTAGATTATAAAAATGAGATAATAACCACGACAATAACTGAAGTAGTACACAGAAACTTCCACATGGATCTCAGTGGGAAAATATATGCGTGATATAAAATATATGTATTAGAAAGTAAAAGCATCATTTTATGTGATGGAGCGCTTTATCAATCTTCGAATGTTTCTGAGGATTTCTCTTCTCGGTATTATCCTATGTGAGTCAGGTAAGTTTCACATTATTTGTTGCTAATTAACTATTTCCTAACTAAAAAGTATTTAATATATTTTATGCATATATTAAGACCAAACCTTTTATCCCTGACTTTGTTAGATTATTTACATGTTTTTCAGATTTATTTCATTATTTATATGTTCATTCAGAGTTATGGTGGGCATTAAAATGGCACGCACGATTGCCAGTAAAATCAATGTCCTCTCTTCACTGCCAAACTGATGCTTAAATCAAAGCAGATGTATTGCCCTTACTTATCATCACTCGTGTTTACAGCACCTATAGCCTATTGGAGAAATGCATTATCTATATGGCTGTATGTATGAATGAATAAGCTCTAGCTGCTGGCTGTGTACAGGATTTACTTTGCATTGGGCTTGAGAACCTTCAGCTGTCTGAAAAGTTTGCAAAGTTGAATAGAAATACTGGAGGCAGGTTGACATCTAGTTTCAGGTCTGCCTTTGATCTAACAGAAGACTCTGGTCAATCTTTACACATCTTTCTTTAGACTGCAGATGCACTATGAGTGCTGTCATATTGTGTAGATCAGGGATCACCAACCCTGTTCCTGGAGATCTACCCTCCTGCAAAGGCTACTTTAGTTTAGTAATGCACAGAAATGAAATTCTGGTCCATGCAAAACCAAAAAAATCTGGATACACATGGCCGAAAATGACAAAAAAGGGGAAAAAATGTATAACTGTATAAAGGTAGACTTTTTAATTTGGAGGAAAATATGTAGAAACATAATCTTGGTTAAGGCATTTTTTGACAATCATTAGGCAAAAATAAGGCGAAATACAGTTTATCAAGGAATCCTCTCAGGAAATAAAGCTAATTTTATTGGTTAATATTTTGTTTTTGATTTAAACAGCTATTCTTTTCTTTCAATTAAACCTACAATTTAAAGTTTTTGACTATTATTTAGTTGACATAACTTATAAAAAGTTAAAATTATTTAACTTCATTTGTTAAAGTAAAACAAAAACTTGTGTTGATATGATTTTTTACCAAACTGATCTCATGGAAAGTCGTGTTATAGTCACGAAAATTTGATTAATTTGATAAATTCCGCTTTTTTTCGTGTCTTGAGCACTAATGTCTTTGTCGTGTTGCTCGCAAGAATTTCTATAATTTCCTATTTTGTCACCATTGTCGCTTGGGATTAAAGTTAGAATCACTTTCTGCAAAAATTTTTGACATCCTAAACCAAACCCCAACTCTAACCCCAACTCCAGGCGAGAATAGTTTTAAAAGCAGAAGAAAAACATGTAGAACCAATACATAAAATGACACAATAAAGAAAGTTGTGCCACAGACACAAAAAACTATTTATAGAAATTTGTGCAAGTGACACGAAAAAGACAGTCTTGCTCCAGTGGCACGAAAAACTATTTATAGAGTGACACACACATTTTTTTTTAACAATTGTGCCATGGACACGAATAAATTAATAAAATTTTTCATGACTATAACACAACTTTCCATGCAGTATGCGCATGCAGTTAGCTTGTGTTGTGTGCTAAAAGCTGAGCTAAATCCCAGCATTTTATAGAGTGTATTATATATAGGCTACTATTTATACTTTAAATGTGTAAATGTACATGTAGCTCTTTGCTATAGAAAAATATACCCAGCCTCAAAGTGATATATTCTGTCCTTAAAACCCAAGAATGTGCCCATGGGGAAAGTATATTTTCCTCGCCCCCTTAGGGCACTGACTGCATTTCCTAACAGTGGGTTTCACATCACATCTTGCTGTGCTAACACCCTGTGGTGCAGATCCTAAATCTGACTTGTTAATGGCACGTTGTCATTCCCCCAGAGTGTGACTTATTATGCCAGCATATCTCCAGGGTGCTCGCCGCTCCTCACAGCAAATCACTGCGCTAAGAAAGCAAGTCCAGCCACGCCACAGTAGTCAGATAGCCGGCCTGACACATGCCTTGAGCAAACACTGTCTTCAGGGTTTTCTGTTAATGCATCCTCTGCTCAAGAGATGAGACTTGAATTAGTCAATTGTCTCTGTCCTGCAGAGGTTGTCAACCAAGGGTGCAGAGATTACAGAACATCACCTCTTTCAAAATGAAGAGAATCAGTCTTTATTGTCATGTGTGTGGTTCCTTTTTTCAAAATATGTGTTCTGCGCATCAAGAGATCATGTGTGCATCACATGTCTTTTCAAAATAAGATGTGTCTAAAGGGTTTAAGATAAAAGAGACACTCGCATTTGTCAGATACTCGCATATCATGTGTAATCAGAGTTTACTGTTAAGGGAGTGTCTTGGGTGTATTTTGTGAACGTGAGCGTCTCTTTTATCATAAACGGTTTTGACACGTGTGCAGCAGACTTATTTTGATAAAACACGTGATGCACATGGTTCACATGACGCAACAAACACATATTTTTAAAACGCAAGCAACACACATGACACTCCGAACACTTATTTTGAATGTGCGCCCCTCTGATGAGCAGTCACGAGCCCCCACTGCGTCAGATATTGAGCTGGCACTAGAGGCCTAAAGTGTGAGCCTAGAATAAATCAACTTTATAGAAACCGTTAACATTCAGTATAAGGAATTATTTTCTTGGAAACTTTTAGGAGCAACTCAATTACTGCTATCCGAAGTGTGAAGTGTGTAATTATGTATGAATTAAAAATTACTAAAAGTTGATGAAATGAATAAAAGTTAATCCCCTTTATAGTGTATTTTAAATCAAGAAGTACAGCCAGCATGTCTTGATGTATTAATTGAAAATGTAAATCGCTTATCAGTTCAGTTATGTTTCTAAACTCTTTCTTGGTGACTTCACACACCTTACTTTCCTAATTGTTTTACATGACAAAACTCAAGCCTTTTTAAAATGCTGACAGTGTTATACACTTTGAGCCTCTTTAATATCACCTGAGAAATGTTGGCACTTCATCAGATGATGTAATTTATTTGAAGTCCGTGCACGGCTGACATTTTATGCCAAGTCTGATTGAACAGAAGACCAATCATTATTTGAAATGACTCTTCTCGCTCTTGTTCTTGTTTGAGTAAGAATAAAAATAGCTTTAGGGGTCACCAAAAAAATAAATAAAAAGAGATGGACTGTCGACCATGCCTGTGAAAACCCAGCTTAAGTCATTTTTGTGATTGACTTTTTTCTACATAAAATCATTTTACGAAATGTAACGAACATTCTATGAAAATATAACCCTGCTTTCTTTAAAGTGTCTGGAAAGTAATTTCAGAATATTGTGTCTAAACACATTATAAATGTTAAAACTATGTGAACTACAGTACTGTGCAAAAGTCTTTGGCCACCACCACCAGACGTTGTTTTAGAAGTTTTAATGTCCATCCATATTTACTTTTCAATCTATTTTTTTTAGATACAAACAGAAAATACAGGAAATAATTATATACAATTACAAATTAAATTTTCTTCTTTAGGCATCGTCGGTGTTTAGTGTGACCTCTCTTGGCACTAAACACATCTTAAGCATTTTTGAGCAGAATGAAGTAAAAAGGCTAATTTTTAAGAAATTAGAAATTAGGATTTAATTTTATTTAGGTTAAAGAGATCCTGCAGTTTCCTGCTATTGCTCAAGTTGAAGGAGAGCTTACCCTAAATACTTTTTTTATACAGTTTTGATACTAAATACACATTTCCTGTATTTTCAGAATGTGTTTTATAAAATAATTATATATGATCACTACAACATTGCAAAAACAACAAATCTAGGCTGCCTCCTTGTCATTTCTGGCTTATAACAAAAACAGAATAATACTTAAAAGCTGCTGTGTGAAAGTATGTACAGCTAACAAGCCCAAAAACCCAGAAATACGTTTTAATAAGCTGTCGACCCCAAAAAACGAGCGTTTAAAGACACATAGTACTACTATTAATAGAACTGCGCCCACTAGGGGGAAACGTAGTCAGCGATCCACTTTTTTCACCTTAAAGGCTGGGTTTTACGGCTCGACAGCTTCTGGGTTTTTTGCTTGTTAGCTGTACACCTTGTCACACAGCAGCTTTTAGGAATTATTCTGTTTTTAAGTTTTATCTGTAAATAAGTTTTTATAAGCTGTCGACCCCAAAAAACAAGCGTTTTAAGACACAAAAGTGGAAACAGGCAACTTTTCATAGTACTACAGTACTATTAATAGAACTGCACCCACTAGGGGCAAACGTAGTCAGAGATCCACTTTTTTCTCCTTAAAGGCTGGGATTTACAGCTCGACTGCTTATAAAAATGTATTTCTGTTTTTTTTGGCTTGTTAGCTGTACATCCTGTCACACAGCAGCTTTTAGGCATTATTCTGTTTTTTGTTATAAGCCAGAAATGACAAGGAGGTAGCCTCTCGCAATACAAAGTCAATGGAGACGGTTGGATTGTCTTCCCCCGGTGGGTGTGGTTTTCAAATTTGCATAACTGCACTCTGCCTCTATATGGCTCGATGACGCACTGGAGCCACCGAGCATGACTCCACCCCTAACATTATTCCAAGCATCCATTTAGTTGTGACAGGCAGCTTTCCCCTGAGTGGGCGTGGTTTCAGCCTTGATAGTGGACACACCACCAATGTTAATAGATTTTGATCGTTTTTTAATTTACTTGGTGTTTTTTTAATTATTCAAATTTGTCTGGTTGGTTACAGCTATCAACATTTTCTGTGGTGTGATAAACAGAACACATTTAACATCAGACTTTAACACGACCTTGCTTAGTCTTAAAATCATAGTGAAATTAATAAATAAAATCAAACCTTGATGCTCTTAATCTCAAGATTATTATAAGACTGGTTTTCACAGGCAGAGTCACATATATGTGAAATTCTTCTACTAATGAAAAGTATGAGCTGTTTTTATGTTTTTCCGTGGCAGTTTCTTGTTGTGAAAAGACTCACTCACATGCTGAAGATGAGCTTTTCAAAAAGCTCTTTGAGGGCTACAACAAGTGGTCAAGACCTGTGCCGAACACCTCTGATGTGGTCATTGTCAAGTTTGGTTTATCAATCGCCCAGCTGATTGATGTGGTAAGTTACTGAAATGACTTAAAGATTAAATAAAACATATTTGAGGATCAATAAAACCTTAATTATCTTTTCATATTAATTTCAGCAAGCATCTGAAAATTGTTCCTATAGTCATTTAACATAGGAAGGGACCCCCCTCCTAAAAATATCCATGTATACCTTTTTGTATAAAAAAATAATTTTTATATTACTACAGTACGACAGCATATTCACTATAAAATGGCTGGGTTGTTTTTAACCCATACTGTGGAAATATTGGACAGAACACACCGCTGTTAAAAATTACCCAATGCTGGGTGGTTTTAACCCAATGGCTGGGTTATTACAGTATAACTCATGGTTTGGTAACAACAACCCAGCATTGTTCCCCATGGGTTAAAAACAACCCAGCCATTTTTAGAGTGTTGTTTCCAAACTTGTAATTAACTTAAATAATTGACACAGTAGATTGTTGTTTTGTCTTTTTTCTTTGAAATTTCCTGGAGACCCCTAAGAACCTGACCCCTGGATGTCCCGCACCCCATGAAAGCCCCTGATTTATTACACACTGTAATGTTATAGTTGAGACATGTATGTGAAATGACAGTGAATCATCTATAATGTTTATTAAGATTGTATGCCTTACCCTGGGGAGTAACAATTTATTAGAGTTGTTACTTTTGTCAATTGTAGTTTACGTGCTAGGCTTTATTTCAACCTAATTGCAAAGCTTTGAACCATATTGATGAATCAGTATCCTCTGCTTCACATGTGTCCTTGACTATTGTCTAGGACAAGGCTAAAGTAGAAGGTTTGAGAAGATAATCAATCTGTAGAAAACTAAGAAGTGCTTTTGAAAAGAAATGAACTCCTCTTAAATGACAAAAAGTGTCAACATGAATCATTACGTATATATGAGTGGAGAAAAAGATCAAAATATTATTCAAAGATTGATTTACATCAATCCAACGGTACAAAGAGAACAGTAAAGTTATTATATACTGTAGTACTAGCTAAAGGCTCCAAGGCCATCAGGAGATTAAAAGTATGTGTGTGACCCTTTTAACCAAAAGCTTTTTATTAAAGTAAACACAACATGACTCATCTTATATCTGCCTTCTTTATTCATCTCTCCTTCCTTTCACCTCCACAGGATGAGAAGAATCAAATGATGACAACAAACGTCTGGCTAAAGCAGGTCTTTGAATCAGCACTATTACAGTAATATGTCAAATAAAGTACATGCAAAACTGATAGAACTGAGGCTGATGAAAGGCTAACAAAGTCACAATCTAACTCTGACGTTGTTTCAAGCCAATGTAATGTAATTACAAAAGGTTGTGTTAATAAGACCTTGCTAAAAATGATAGAAACCATGGAAGACATTTGAACAGATTTAATGGTTATAAAGGAAATTGATTTGGTTGGTCTCTGCTGTTAATGTTTGGCTATTATTGGTGGGATGTTACACCTGTCAGACCCCAAACACTATGATTATAGCGAATTATATTTGACATTAGCTTCTAGTGTTTATATAATAATAATTATTATTGCATTAAAAATTATTTATTCTGTGTGTCTACTGACAGGAGTGGAATGACTATAAACTACGATGGAAACCTTCAGATTATGACAATGTGACTTCTATTAGGGTACCATCAGAACTTATTTGGGTCCCGGATATAGTTTTGTACAACAAGTGAGTAACATTTTAAGATAAACAATGCTTGTGTGTGAATACACTTGTAACTTCTTGTAAGAATTTAAATCATTGCAAAGAGTTAAACGCAGTGAAGTAGATGCCAGCTTTAAAAGCAGAAATGTACTGGCTATGTGCCATGATCTAAAGTATAAAGTTTATCTTTTTTAACACTAAGGGACAGGGTTTAGACTAAGTCAGGCCTTATTTATATTTAAAGAGTTTTTACAAAGAAACCTTAACAAAACATTACTGGTGTGCATCTTGAGACAGAACAATAGCACTGATATATGTTTAGATAAGTCAGTACAAGGTGTTTTTAAATTAAGGCAGCTCAAACATGCAGATTAGTCTGGGACTAGGATAAATCCTCTCTGGGAAATCGCCCCTAAATCTAATAACACATATTTTACTTATCAAAATAAGTATTGGTCAATCTCAGGTAACCAGTTTATTAACATGGTTTCTTAACAAGACTTTTTAGAGTTTTTAGCATTGATTTAGCAAATACATTAAATATAGGTGAATTTAATATAAGCTAATAGCATGAAGACACTGAGCACATTCTAGTGATTTACCAATTTTTATGTTTTAAAATAAACCAATAAAATAAATAATATAGGTAACAGGATTGAACATTAAAATTGACATTCACAGTCATAGCATCAAAATCAGAAAATATACTAAAGAAAATCAGAAAAGTTACTTTTGATCTTCTTCACATGACCTTTAGATGATTAACAGGATGTAAATTCCTCTTGAAAATGTGACTTGTGGAATATTCCTTGATTTCCAAGGGGGGAACATGTTGGGTTACAGGACTGAGTGAAATCCTGGGGACATGACTAAAATGTGCATTTTATCTATATCTAATATGACATAATATTACTTTTTTTAATAATACATTTTTTTAAAGCAAATATAGGATATGGACTCACACAAAAACGCAAATAAATAAATAAATAAATAAATAAAGATATCTGAAGATTTTTATGCTTTATATTTAAATGTAAAGTATAGAGATAAAGAGCAGGGATGGATAAAAATACTATTTTTCAATGTTCTATGTAGTTTTTATTAATGTTTTAATAGTGCTGGGCATAGATTAATCTAGATTAATCTCATACAAAATAAAAGTAATTTGTGTTTAATTATTATGGATATATAAATACACACACACACACACACACACACACATTTATGTATGTATTTATGAAACATTTACATGTGTATATATGTTTATTTATATTCTATATTATATATAAAAAATGATATATAAATAAAACATTTCTTAAGTGTATATACTATATGTGTGTGTGTGCGTGTGTGTGTGTGTGTGTGTGTGTGTGTGTGTGTGTGTGTGTGTGTGTGTGTGTGTGTGTGTGTGCGTGCGTGCGTGCGTGCGTGCGTGCGTGCGTGCGTGCGTGCGTGTGTTTAAATGTACATAATATTTACACACAATACAAACTCATATAGTAGTTTTAAATTATATATTTTAAATGTGGTGTTAGATTACCATGCAGACACTTTGCTTAATCATAAAATGCATTTTAGAGGTTTTTTTTTTTGCATTTTTATACATATAATGTCCTGGTGACAGAATGTCACAGATTCAGTGGAATGGCCCATGTAATGTCACTAAAGTTGCAGACAGTAACTGAAATAAAAGTGAAGAAAAAAACTCTGCATAGACTTCCACCTAGTGGTTGAATGTAATAATGCAGACAAGTTTTTTATACCCATAGGCAAAGCAGAATTATTATATAGCACATTTTACACATACAGTACTGTCCAAAGTCTTAGGCCACCACCACCAGACTTGTTGTTTTAGAAGTTAGAATGTAATCCATATTTATTTTTTTAATCTATTTTATTAAGATAAAAACAGAAAATACAGTAAATATGTACAAAAAAATTTAATTTTCAGGACTGAATGTCTTCTTTAGGCATCGTCTGTGTTTAATGTGACCTCTCTTGGCACGTAACACATTTTGAGTGTTTTTGAGCAGAATGAAGTAAAAATGTCTTTAAAATTAGAAATTAGCATTTAATTTTATTTACGTTTAAGAGATCCCGCAGTTTCCTGCTATTGCTCAAGTGGAAGGGAAGTTTACCCTAAAAACTTGACACATCAGTTTACATTTTAATACAGTTTTTAATACTACATACACATTTCCTGTATTTTATGGATGTATTCTAATAAAGAGACTGAGAAACAATTATATATGATCACTATAACATTGCAAAAACAACAAATCTAATTCTGGCATGGTGGCCTATAATTCAGAATGCTTACACAGAAAAGAGATACATACAGTAATAAATAAAAATAAGTTTTGAAATCAAAACCTAAGCCAGTGGTTTTCAAACGTTTCAGTGTGTTCCCCTATTAAAAAATGTATGCCTTGAATGCGCTGTATGTTGCTTTGGCTGAAAGCATCTGCCAAATGTAATGTCTCATTTGTATAATGTGGTCAGATAAATTGCTCTGTTGTCCTCTTCAGTGCAGATGGTGAGTTTGCAGTGACCCACATGACCAAAGCCCACCTCTTCTACACAGGTAAAGTGCGCTGGGTTCCACCTGCCATCTACAAGAGCTCATGCAGCATCGATGTCACCTTCTTCCCCTTTGACCAGCAGAACTGCAAGATGAAGTTCGGCTCGTGGACTTATGACAAAGCCAAGATCGACCTGGAGCGCATTGAGAACACGGTTGACTTGAAAGATTACTGGGAGAGCGGCGAGTGGGCCATCATCAACGCCGTCGGAACCTACAACACCAAAAAATACGACTGCTGCCACGAGATCTACCCAGACATCACCTACTTCTTCATCATCCGCCGTCTGCCTCTCTTCTACACCATCAACCTCATAATTCCCTGCCTGCTGATCTCCTGCCTGACCGTGCTGGTTTTCTACCTGCCATCAGAGTGTGGGGAGAAGATCACGCTGTGCATCTCCGTTCTTCTGTCCCTCACTGTCTTCCTGCTACTTATAACAGAAATAATCCCTTCTACCTCGCTGGTCATCCCACTCATTGGAGAATATCTGCTCTTCACCATGATCTTTGTCACCTTGTCCATTGTAATCACCGTTTTTGTGCTGAACGTGCATCACAGGTCGCCCAGCACTCATAAGATGCCACGTTGGGTGCACTCTGTCTTCTTGGATTTGATCCCAAGGTGGCTGTTTATGCGCAGACCTGCGCCCGACAGCCGTCGCAGGCAGAGACTTCTCCTTCTGCAGCAGCAGGGGCGAGGAGTGACATCACGGGTGCTCGGGGCGGCCACCGGCCCGCTTAGCACATCTTCTAGCTGGTTTAGCAGTAGGGAGAACTTTGGTGAGGAGGAGTCACGCAGGCGCTGCTGTTACAGAGATGTAGAACTGGGTACGCTGGCCTCGGCTATCTCTCTTTCGTTACACCCCCCCTCGCCCTGTCCTCTCAACTCAGCTCCACCTACTTTACAGAAATATGGCCCCTCCCCTAGAATGGAAGTGGGTGTGGCTTCAAGGCAGGTCGGTGGTAGAGCTAATGTCACGAAGCGACCTGACAACGTGACGTCAGACAACCAAGGGTTTCCTCTCTCCCCGAGTGTCCTGCAAGCTCTGGAGGGAGTTCACTACATAGCAGACCACCTGAGGGCAGAAGATGCTGACTTCAGTGTAAGTTTATCTAAATGTATTAATAATTTTGCTTTTTGGTGAGACTATATAAAATGTTTATATCAATATACTGTCATTTATTTTATAAACACAGAATGTAGGCTATAACTCGTAAAATATTAACGTCGTCTGTGTTGTATTTGTTAACATAAGTAAATGCATTAGCTAACTGTTTGGGCCCTATTTTAACGATCTGAAATGCAAGTGCGAAGTGCAAAGCGCAAGTGACTTTGTGGGCGGATCTTGGGCGCTGTTGCTATTTTCCCGGCGGGAGGAATACTGTAACTCTTGCGCCAGGCGCAAATCAATAAGGGGTTGGTCTGAAGTAGGTTCATTATTCATAGGTGTGGTTTGGGTGTAACGTCAAATAAACCAATCAGAACGCTATCCAACATTCCCTTTAAACGCAAGGGCGCAAGTTCCATGGTGGGTTGCTATTATTATGACGGATTTACCAGGCGGACGCCAGGAGCGGTTCACAGCCGAGGAGACCGACGTTCTTGTAAGAGCAGTCAAAGACAGAGAAGTTGTTTTGTGGGGATGGGAGAAACCCGCCCAAATCAGTGTAGGTTAAACAGGCGTGAGAGGAAATAGCCACAATTGTCTCATCAGCTGGCACCCCATCGTTGCGCCAAGCGCTACAATGATGTCAGGAGACGGGGGAATCCCAAGCTTGCCAGCATAAATCAGGCATGCAGTGTAACGGGAGGTGGATCTGCCTCTACACAGACGCCAGCAAAGGACATCCCTGCGTCCACCCTCACCGCTGAAAGGGTTTGGGGGCTTTGAAATCGGACCCAAGAAACGCAAGCAAGGTCCAACCCCAAAGTACTCTTACAAATCAAGTTCATATACATTAAGTTTTCTTATGAAAACATTTTAATTATTATTTACATAAAATAAACGTAATACAGCCACACAACAAACTTATGAAAATATTTTAATCGTTATTTGCATGAGAATTTTTTAACGTAGCCACACAAAATAAATAAAAACTATCACCACAATGCTCACCACTATGATTTCCCTTATCTCATGTGCTAATATTTTTTATTGTAACAATTTATGATTTGCAAAAATAACTGTTGCATCTGTGTAGATTAGATCATCTGGTTTGCGCCGGAACACGCCTCCTTTTTTGCGCTGAACCGCCCAGGGAGCGCAATTTCATTCGCTAGTTTGCCGACGTGCGTCTGTGGAGGGAAAAACCCACTGTGCGCCGGTGCAAAATACGAATAATACATGCGTCACTGACAAAGTCAATTGCGCTGGGTGCAAGATAGGGCCCTTTATGTTATAATGTTCATGTTTATATCAGTACAACTTATGATTGTATAAAAGTATTAGTAAATGCTGAGATTAACATGTGCTAAGATTAATAAATGTTATTGAAGTATCGTTCATTGTTACTTCATGTTAACTAATGCATGAACTAATATTATAAATACAACCTTATTGTACAGGTTATATTTATGGACAGGACTTCAAAATGTCTGGTTTATTTCTTCACACAGGTAAAGGAGGACTGGAAGTACGTTGCTATGGTAATAGACAGAATCTTTCTATGGATGTTCATCATAGTATGTTTATTGGGCACAATCGGACTCTTTCTCCCACCCTGGCTTGCAGGCATGATCTAGAACCAACAAATACTCATATAAGGAAGAAATGGGGACAAAAAGTCTCTCTTAGTAGTGAGCAAACATCACTCAAAAAGTGGCAGGCATTCCCCAGCATAGAATAAGATGCATGTTCGAGATCAGGAACGTGGCGGTGAATGTCTGATAGTTTTCTTAGGACAGAAATTTAGAGGTGAGTGACTTTCATCTCACCTCTGGGGTTTAAAGAAGCTTGTCTGTGAAAATGCTTGTATTCGAATGTATAACCTTAAAAAGTTTTGTCAAAATTAAAAGTGCCAATTGAAGTTTACTTGATATCTGACAAGTGAAATATTTATAATAGACAAGCTATTTCCCTTTTCTCTTTATATTATTCTTTACATATTGTGCACAGGTAGAATATGTGTGTCTGCACGCGTACACAAAATTGGACTCGTTTTAAAAACCAAATAGTGGCAATATTTAATATCTTCAGTACTATAATCTTCATAAGTCAGTCAGATCATGTTTTTGATTGTTATAATCTCTAAAGCGGACATTTTAAAAGACGTTTTAAAGATGTAAAATAAATCTGCTTAATAAAATTGGTATCCCCAGAGCAGAGTTGTATAGTACTTAAGTATTTTTACTTTCTACATAAAAGTAAATTTTTAATTATTCGTATTTTATTAGAAAACATATATTCCATATTAAAACATATATTCCAAAACATATTATCATAATTTTTACTCCACTAAATTTCATAATTTCAAGTTTTTGGATTTACATTTAATATTTAAGTATATTAAACATCTAGTAATTTTTTGTACTTTTACTTAAGTAAAAAAATTTCGTACTTTTACTCAAGAAAGTAAAAGTACACAATTTTTATGTAATTAGGCATTAAAGCAATGTTAATATGCAATATATAATGAATACACAGTTTGATTCTATACTTTAGAATATAGTGAACATTTTTAGGGAAAAAAAGTAAGTTTTTCCCAAGACAAACACTCTGATAAAGCAAAGATGCTTGGAAAATGTAACTAAAATACTTAAGTATTATATACCTCTGCCCCAGAGGACATATGTACTCAAAATACCATATGAAAATCTATTATAACATTTTAAAGCTAACACTTTGTAGGTGTACAGATTAAGGGGTGGTATTATTATAATGAGATCCCCATTTGACATAACAAGGGGAGGCAAATTTCATTGACCTATTTTTTCACATGCTTGCAGAGAATTTTTTAGGTTGACAGAAGCACTGGGGACAATTATAGCACTTAAACATGGAAAAATTTCATGATATGTCCCCTTGAAAGGTTTGGGTGAGGTTACGTTTGGTAGTAGGTGATAAACAATAACCATTACCCTTGTATGGAAGGCAGTCAATGGGCCTCATTTATAAAATGCTGTGTAAAAACCATCCTACATTTGATCTTACGATCATTTATCAGAAATGCGTACGTGTGATTCATAAACCCAACGTACGCACGTACCCCTATCGCAAATGAACTTGAACTTGTGAGCAGCCGAGAAGTTTCAGATCTCCGCCTTTAAACAATGCCTAATTCATGTCATAGACATATAAAAGAGTGCTTCTCAATGTTTAAACCCAATTTCGAGCAGCCAGAATGGCTTATATTTCCAAAAACCTGCAGCAATCAGACAAGCAAAAGTGCGAATGTCTGCTCAGACCCTAACGTGGCACTAAGCACTTTTTTACGTCAAAGACAGTTTTTATAAATATGATTTTGCGACACTTTACGATCAAATCTGTGCGTACGCACGCTTTATAAATGAGGCCCCATGAGATGTCCAAATTAAAGTACATGACACTGTAATATAATCTTAATTTGGCTTTGGTTTTTTTATAAAGTTTATTTTACACCTGAAGCACCTGTCTGTTACCCAAACGTTATTCAGGTTCTGTAAAGGTAAGAAAAATGGCTCTTTTAAGAACCTTTGATTAAATGGGAACCATAGCATCACTGTAAAGAACCCTTAGCACTTTTACTTTTAACATTTTACAGTGACACAAACCTACAGACAATGCTATGTGTGTTAAATCTGTCCTGACATGGCTAACAGATGTTTATCTGCATAGTTTGGATAGTGTCTGCAAACTGTTCTACAAAATATGTTACTGTAGGCTTTGGAGGCAGGGCATTTGATGTCAACAACACTGTAAAAAAGATGTGTTGTTTCAACTTAAAAAAGCAAGTGTTCGTGCTGCCTTAAAAAATATTAATTAACTAACAAATGTTTAGTTTACTAAAATTTTTAAGTTAAATCAACATTTTTTTTTTAAGTTGAATAAAAAAAAGTAAGGCAGGACAAACACTTTTAAGTGGAAACAACAGTCCTATTTTTCAAGTTAACAAGGCTATTTATTATTCTATCCTTGCATTATTATATGGATAGTTTAACTTCATCATTTTGTATTTGTACAATAAACAAATCCATATAATTTGGCATTTTTAGCATTGATTTTCCTCAGCTTTTAGTGATCCAGTTTTGAGTTGTACCCCACCAATTGAGATGACCATTTTAATGAGGTCTGAAACCTGATATATTGACACACATTCTCTAATACATCTTATCGGTGCATTGGTCACAATGATACACATATTATTAATTGAGGTACTCTTGTTCCACTGTGCAGATGAAGTTAACATATATTTTAATGACATTTGCAAACTCCAAATTTTAGAAAAGCATATTTGCTGGATTATGTTTTCCGTTATTTTTCAGACACAATATCAATAGAAATGCAAGCAAATTCTTAACCTCTCTCTACATTTTTTTTCTCCAGACAAAATATAGGGAAAAAAAGTCCTAAACTAAAAAGATAAGGTTTTTATAATGATACAACTTTACAAAGAGAGCTCAACGTGACTGTCAAAGAGAGCTGTAAAAATGTGAGGCAGTTGAAATTGAGGCAGTTTTATGTCTCGTTGTGTTTACATCCTCCTGCGTTATTGCATTACAATAGCATCTTATACAAGCAGACTGTATTCCTGTCTCATCATAAAACTGTGACTCATGTTTGTTTAAGTCTCTAGTCTGTCTCCTCTGAGGCGGCGTCCTCTGGTTTGGGTTTGGCCAGGTTTGAGCGCACACGTGCCTGGTCTACAGAGTCTAACAGGTTCTTGGCATCCATGGCCAAACTATGGGCGGCTGCCAGCATTTGTTTCTTGCACTCTTCTTTCAGAGAGGTGATGGAGTTCTGCTGGGCCAGACGCATCTTACTGATAAGCTCAGCCAAGTCCTTATTCAACAACTTTTGCGTGCCCTCGATCTAAAAGCAGGTTTGAGAGAGAAAGTACATTCTGAGTGGAAAGATCAAGACTTTGTGTAGAACATCAGCTTGTCAGGGATATATAAGAACTGAAAAGACGTATCTCATTAAATCAACAATTATGCATTTAATTAGCAATATGTCTCAATTTTGTAAAATCGATCAAAACCACAGGAAACACTAAGAACATTAAATACTACCTCCATCCTACAAGACTGGTGCAGTGTTGGCAGTATATCATCCACACTGTTGATCAGATTTCGTAACGAGAGACCAACATTCTACCAAAAAAAGTGAAATTAATTCATACAGCATAAACATCAGTGCAAAAATGCCCTAGGCCAGAGGTAGGCAAAGTAGGTCCTGGAGTGCCGATGTCCTGCAGAGTTTAGCTCCAGCTCTAATCAAGCACACTTGAAAAAGGCAATTAAGGTCTAAAGAGTCACCTGAAAACTACAGGTAGGCGAGGTTTTATCAGGATTGGAGCTCTAATCTGCAGGACATCGGCACTCCAGGACCAACGTTGCCTAGACCTGCCCGAGGCTCTTGTTCTGTCAGACCCTCACCTTGACAGGAGAGATGTACTCAGTAGATGGCAGTGTGTTTATGTCGTTTTTTAGCTGCACAACCACCTTAACAACTTCCATGACGTACTGGTACACGCTGTCCCCTGAGCGGTCCAGCTCTGCTGTAGGTGCAGGCTAAAAGACAGAAGACACAAAAACTGACATATTTTCAACCAACAATTAAAATGTTTCTTAAGCTCATTTTTTTCCAAAACACCTTTTTAGGGTCGGTTCACCTAAAGTGAATGCGCACAGGTTGGCAAGCAGCTCTGTACAGAGCTTCTCCCCCAAAGAATCATCAGTTTTATCGATTGATGATTGGCTCTTTTCGCAGGAAGGCGGGACTTCAGACATCAGAGCGTCCATATTGAGCTTTGCATTTCCCCCATGCATAGTAATAGCAGTGCCCATTATTGTTATTAAAGGCGGGGAGCATGATCTTGAAAGTCAATGTTGACACTTGAAATCACCTAAACAAACACACCCCTATGCCAATAGAATCTGGACCTTCTTATGATAGACCAGACCCACACATATGCAATCCAGGCAATGATGTCGTTTAGTAGACATGCCCCTTACTGCTGATTGGCTACAAGTGTGTTTTGGTACTCGGCCCGACTCTCCAGTGTTTTTCAAAAATCATGCACCCCGCCTTTAATATATTATCTTCTATACATTATCCCGCTTATAACACAGCTGGATTAAATATTTGATTGGTTATTTTAATACGTGACACATTTAAGTTAAGTTTAAATTGTTCTCCTTTTTGAGTAAGAAAAACCTTCAAATCAAAATAACTCTGACATTCTTTGGTCTAGAAGCAAAATCTTGGTCTCTTTTTAAAGAAGACACATTAAAACACTTAGTTGTTCACTGAAGTATTTGCCTTTGTAAATATTAATAAAAAAATAGTTATATTTTCTTTTACATTTATTTTTAAAAATAAAAAATTATGCAATTAATTATGTATTTTATATTTAAAAAACATGAAAATAAAAAAGTTTTACGCCCAAAATGCTAAATCCAAATTTTTAAAAGTTAAAATCACAAAAAAAATTGTGGTTTCTGTGATACTTTTAGTGGTTTTACTAACAAAGGCCAGTAGGTGTTAACAGTTACCTGCATAATATTGTCACAAATTAATAAATAACTGTCATTGAATTATTATTAATACAAAAACGTTTTGAAATGTGAAATCTAGATTCTTAGAGCTTACCAAAGATATATAGCTTGTCAAGATATTTGAAAATGTATAGTTTTATTTTGATGAATATTAGAATTATTAATATATACAAATTCATATGTATTCTTATAGGGTCAATGACATTTAACAAAAGACCCATCATCATCAAATGGCCTTGAAAAATGAAAACTACATTCTTAGAGCGTTCCAACAAGCTTATTTCAGGTTAACAGGATATCTAATAATAAATATGTTAGTCCGTGACATTTTAGGAAATTACACTTTCTACATTGTTCTTTTTGCAAATGGTGATGGAATATGAAAACTTCAATCTGAGAGCTTTCCAATGATATATAAAAATACGTCCCTGTGGGACGGTTAATGCACAGAGGTGTGGTGGTTATTGCTGAATATCAGTTTGTCGTTTGTTACATTTCAGAACATAGCATTCCAGTAAGCAAAGAAAAAAGATACATTGTAAAAAATTATGTGTTAATTTTTTACACTTTGTGTGTGTCATGCCATTTAACGCGTTATGTGTTATTATTCATTGTGCCGCCCACCATGGTCCTGCGACATTAGATCAGAAATGTGTTGTCTGCAAGTGTTCATTTATCACAAATAGAGTAACTATAAACTAAAAATATAACTAAAAATAACAGATAATTTTTTACACTGTACAACATGCATACAGTACACAATTTTCGAAATTCTCAATGTGCCCCTACCTGCACTGCTATTCTGGGTGGCTTTGAAGGAGGCAGACGAAGATCCGCTATGAGAGGACACCGAAAACAGTCATATAAGCAGTGTGGACTCAATCAAATAATATATATATAAAGTAATTTATCAGTACAACAGGACTTACCATTATTAAGTGATGGTTCAGGTGTCTGGTAATAAATAAAAAACACATTTTAAGGTTGTCAAGTATACGAATGATCTGCACAAGATGCAGACGTTTTAAAGTGCACCAGATCTAATGGAAATATAGAACGTATATCATTTGGATTAAAGATTAAAACACACACACCTCAGGAAGTTTTGTGCCCTCCTGAACCATTGGATCCTGAGAAAGAGAAAAAGGCTGCTTATACAAAGCATTACATCATATTGCATCACTAAAATGTATGCATAAAAATGTCAACGCACTGCCACTGTATTGCTTAGGCATGTCCTTACAATATAAGATGGGCACACTTGGGTTTGTTACAGGTTTCCCCCTTACCAGAAGCTTTTCCTCTTTCTTTAACCATTTTGTGTCTTCTTCCATCTGTTCTTTCTGCATCATCAAAGTTTCCTGCATGCGCTCCTTCTCCGCCTGCCAAAGCCGCTGGGCGTCTTCCTTACTGGGCGGCACAAAGCTGAACTCAGCCTCCTGCTAATGTACAAACAACCACAGCAATTATAAAGGATTATCCCAAAGAGTGTTTATCATAAAATCAACTATAAGCCATAGTGTACATTTGCATTAAACGGCTTCCAAATTATTGCTTTTTTATTTTGCTAGATGCATTTTAAGAACGGTCTGATAAAAATGGTCTAAGCTTACTCCGAGACTGAGGCGTCGGGGCGAGGCCTTGGGAAGAGACAGGCTGTTGGTTGAGTCAATAGGTGACTGGTAATCACATGGGCTGGCTAGGTCTGGTGAACTGGCACACAAGGCCTCATTCAGCTGGTGACAATAAAACACACAAATGTTGATTTTAAATTTAATCTCAAAATAACCCAACTCACGCTAATGGAAATTCATACAGTGGTTCTTGATCGAAAGAGTCTTCACATTACCTGAAGGTGCAGGCCGACTCCAAGGGTATTTCCAAAACGGCTTGTATTGATTCTGGAAGGCTGGATATGTAAACAAAAAGCATTACTGACTGTGAGGTTATATAATGCAGTGAGGAACGTGCAAATAAATGTGTTATGGCAAATAAACAGCGTATGAGTTAAACTGCTACCTTTGGTGGTGGTTCACTAAACTTAGGCTCGATGAACCGAGTCATACGAGCTTTGTCTCTTTCTCTCTCCACCTCCAACTCCTTCTCCATTTGGTGTACGTCACTGTTATAAAAAGTGCTTTTGTTAAATTTAATATAAATACAAAACTTAAAATTACATAATGCAATGTTAATGAACTAGTTCAGGAAATGCAGGCTGATCTGCCAGATCAATGTTATTCAAACTGATTTTTAGCCAATGACAAAAATCACCCGCCTCCATCCCCAGCTCCAACTCTCATGATCTGTTTATGCGGGAATTTGTGCCTAGCATTGCAGCAGCATCACTTTCTTACATGCCCATTGCTGCATACTGCAACATCAGCAGCGTATGCAAATTTACTTCTACCGAGACCGAATGCATATACATGTCATGACCACTAACATACTGTACTAAAACGTATCCCATGTTTTGCCATGACTGAAATATAGGCTTTATTTACATTGACCTATATGGATATTAAAAAAGCTCTCACATTCATTACTAACAGGGTGGATTGAAGCAGCTAACTCCTGCGAAGTCCTAAATCTTTACATTGGCTTTCAGTCACATTCAAAATTGATTTAAAAGTGCAATTATTTGTTTATGGGCTACTATCACTCAATGGCCTGCTGTAATATCTATATACATCGCAGATATGCTTGTAGGACATAAACCTAATAGACCTCTTCGATCATTAGTATGGCGTCAGCTGGAAGTACCTAGTGTTCTGTCCAAAGATGGTGAGACAGCATTTTACTACGCCACCACAGATCTCAGATCTCGAAATATATTTTCTCGATTGTATTTGCTGACTAAACAATGTTCTGCCCCCTTTGTTAACAATAAGCCATTTAATTCCAGTTCATAAATTTTAATTAAAATTATTCTTAATAAATAATAAATCTTGTTTTTATGTGAATTGCTATATAAGTAAACTTGACTTGCATTACTGCCTTTCCTGCCAGCTTAAACAAAAAGCACTAACTTTTTATGTATTGCTCAATAACAGTTTGTTTTATTTTCAATCAAAAAAAGTTATGGATGCAGCTTAAATGTTAGACAGGCCATCAAAGTGTACTGTTTTTGCCCCCCCCCAAAAAAATCTGTACACAAGCGCTTCATTCAAACACAAAGCATGTGTTCTCACCAGTATAATTTACACGCTTGGCATGATCCCATATCAATAACAGTAATCAGATACGAGAGGCCAGACCTGATATTGCAGGCGAGTTCAGTGAAGGTGGGTCTCTCGCGAGGGTCGTAGCTCCAGCAGCATGTCATCAGGGAGTAGAGGGCAGGAGGACACTGTTCGGGTTTGGGCAGCCTGTTGCCCTGTTCTAACTGATTTATGACATCACGGTTGTCCAGCCAGTGGAATGGCTGTTTACCACGACTCATGATCTCCCACACACACACAGCTGCATAAGATCAACACAAGAAAAAAAAAAATTTTTGCTACTTTCTTTGGATTACACAACACTTTTTCACCATTGGGCCAACCGTTCTAAGGGTGAGGAACGATTAGACAACAGTGCTGAGAATTCCGAGCCGTTTGTAATCGTCGGACCAAACCATGGTAAAAATTGGTTACTGTTTTGTTTCCACTAACGGCACTATAACAAACAGTTCACAGCCTGCTATTTACATGGCATACCATCTCTTGCGTTACCAAGGCAACGACTAACCCATTTGTATGACGCTCGATTCACACAGGATGTCAGGGTTGAGTCTTGATGAAGGACATGTCTGAAGCGTGGCCTTGAAGCAACACTACACAAAAAGGTGGCTTTTGTTTTGATGGCTAAGATGCCGGTTTGGTTGCGCTAGCGATTGCTGGTGTAGCTCTAGTATTACCCACTGCAATGATTAATCTTTCCTCCATTTTTATGTTTTCCGGTCTTGCATAAACGTAATTGCCTAGCATCTGCACTAGGTTATTTGAATTAGGCAATCTGATTGATATTTGGTAATTGAAAAGTTAACTCTTTTAATGCCAAAACATGACGTTAGCAATTTAAAGTAAATGAGAAGGGTTAATGCCCAGTGTGAATGGAGCATTACACATACCTAAGGATGCTACTACTGTATGAGCCCACATAATGGACATAATGGAACAGTTACACAATGAGAAAAGTTCGACATAGTGATTAAAAAGCAGCTACAGTATGCTGAAAATTACATATGATTATAAGATCTCAAGTTGATGCCTATTTTATACATTTTTATTATTTTCTTGAGGTTTGAATTAAAACATCCTCTTCAAACATTGCATTTAATCTTATTTTAATATGAATTTTGGAAACACTTTACAATAAGGCTCATTAGTTAACTACATTGGTTAACATGAACTAATAATGAACTGCACTTATACAGCATTTATTAATCTTTGTTAATGTTAATTTCAACAATTACTAATACTTTATTAAAATCTTGTTAACATTATTTAATGCACTGTGAACTATCATGAACAAACAATTAAAAGCTTGTTTTCTATTAACTAACATTACCAAAGATTAATAAATACTGTAACAAATGTATTGCTCACGGTTTGTTTATGTTAGTTAACACATTAACTAATGTTAACTAATCAAACCAGATTTTGTACCAAGCATGGCTGCAATATGTTCAAAACTGGTATAAAGTCGTGATGGAAATGAAAGCCAGTTACAGTCTGATAATTTGTACAAATGAAGTTAATATTATCTGTGGATGGTTAAGCATGGCAAAGCTTCAACATAAAAAATTGTTCTTCTTAGTGTTCTTCAAGTACTTAATAAATAATGAAGGAGATTAAAATGTATTTGAACATCTCTATGAATAAATGAAGTTGGTTGTTGGCGAGTGACCTGTAAATCTGATGATTTGCTGTTATTCACTTACCAAACATCCACACATCACTGGCTGCTGTGAAGCGCCTGAAGTTAATGGATTCAGGTGCCATCCATTTGATAGGTAAACGGGTAACAGATGCTGCAGACATAATCCAAGATAATGAGAAGTTTCTATGGTTACTAAACCCAATGCAACTAATAAAACAAAACATATTTGTAAAGATTTGCTTAATGTGACATTGGAGAATTTGAGATGAATATAGCTTAGATCCAATAGAATATAATCAAACACAACATCACAACACTGCTGTTTTTTTGGTAATTTAACAAACTGTTACTTTTATGAGTGTATAAAACAGATAACCTTTGTAATATTCCTCATCCTCTATGTATCTGGAAAGACCAAAGTCACCCAGCTTCACACATTCAGGTGTGGCAACAAGCACATTTCGTACAGCTATGTCTCTGTAAAGCATAGACACACAATCACAAACATCAAAGAAAGATTTTCATTCACCTAAACAAAGTTATTTGTGTGTCACTGCATTATGTAGTGTTATTGTGAATGTTTTGTGCATAGTAGTAGTAGTAACGGTCTTACCGGTGGACCATGTTTACTCCTTGCAGATAGACCAGCGCTTTGCAAATCTGTAGACTGAAGAGAACGAGTGTCACGCTGCTCAAACTCTGCTGATTTTTACTCAAGTATTTCCCCAGCTACAAGTACAACAATTGATTAGAAAATGATTAGTTTAGTTTAATAAAGGGACTTCCAAAGTCTTTCACATTGCACATGAAATGAAATCTGCTGCCCTAAAACACACAAAGGAACATTTTTAGGCAACATGATGATTTGTGAAGCATTAATCACATCATCTTTGTGTTCACCCACATAACCAGGGCCCGGTTCCCCAAAACGTTCTTATCGCTAAGTAGTTCTTAACCTATTCCTTAACCTCTCTCTTAACTCTATGGCATGATTCCCAAAACGTTCGTACGCTAAGTATATCTTCTGTAAGTCACACTTTCATAAGGTTGGTCTGGACCATTCGTAAGCTCTCTCTTAGCGTTGTTTGAGCGCAAAACGCTATCGCCGCAGTCTTTAGAAATCAGCGCAGCGCAGTACAAGTCAAACTATGGTATGCTGACAATGATTTTATGTTATGGACATTTTTAAGACTTATAATAAAATATGTTTGCAATGGATACACAGGACTACTTATGCCGTTGACTTTATTTGGTATCAGAACTTATGAATCAAAGACGGCGCCGGTGTTTATTCCTCATTGAAGTCTGTTTCCTCTTTTCCTCTATGTTTAGATCGTTTTCATCACGTTACATTTATAATTTATTTAGAAAGATTAAAGATTTCAATTGGTTATACTAAAAAGCAATAATATCATGTATTCTATTATACAATTTATTAAATATTTCATATTTGACAGTTTTATGTCTTTTAACATATAGCCTGTCTTTTTCTTTTCTTTTGTTTGTTTTAAAACTGTTATGTTTCCAAACATAATAAATATATATTATACATATAATATGATTCATACTGTAAAAATAATTGACTTACAATCAAGAACAGTCAAGATACATTACATAAATGCACACATATACATCTCAGTAGCCATTAAAACTTTCAAAAAAGAATAAACGTACGTATAATGTGATAAAAATGCTATAAAACACTACACTAAAGGGAAACATAACAGACTTCCACACAACACCGGCCGCGTAACTGTTTAGTCCATGCCAATTTTTTTATTCGTCAACCCTTAAACCTTTTGACATTTTGTCTGACGTGGCTAAAAAAAAAAAATCGCCTTCCAAGACAACTCATTATGGAGCTACTAGATCTTCTCAGACCATATTCTCTATCTAACTAGGTTGCTTTTTATTGAAAACATTAATGGTAAGCAATACCGCATTAAACAGAAATACTGCAGCTGCTTGCCAATCAATTCTGATTGTAAAGTACCTTAACATTCGTATAAAAGTGTATTACATATTTTTTAAAGTCAAAACCCATGTCAAGAAGCGGCTCAAGTGGCACAACGGGATAAGGAGGGTGGATAAATAGCGATGGATACCCGGTTCGTCTACCCGTATTACTGACAATTACAGTACATCATTTAATTAATAGTCTATATTTTACGGATAACTTAAACTATGTTAAAATAAATGTTACTGGAATAATTTGAGTAATGTTCCATTTGTATATAACGTGTTGTCTTTCTTAACGTCGTAATGCACCTTCGCGTGAAGTGGAAAATGGATCCCTGAGTGATCGATCGCAAATAATTCAGCACCTTCACTTGGGACAGCGACATTGTACGTCGCACTTAGAGGCAGCGTGTTAAGAAACTTCCTAAGAGACACTTCGGGGAACACACTTAGAAACATCAACAACTTTGGTAAGATATATCTTTTTGAGTCTTCTTAGCACGCTAAGAGTGAACGTTATCGGGGAACCGGGCCCAGATCCTTTTGAGAACTTACTCATTTTACATAAACAGTACATTTTAAATAGACATTTTATTAGCTTAGATCTCCTGATTTTTTGAAAATGTCTCCTGACAAAAAGAGATTTCAATGTTACAAAGTCAAGAAATTCAATCATAACTCAAAACATTTCTCATTAAAACCGTTCAAGACCAAATTTTACCCATTCCAATTTTATTGGTTTAATTTAAAAGTGATGTAAACACCTCTCTCGTATATCTCGTATAATTTAATACCACAGTGCTCAGCATAATAACTCATGGTGACAATGTAATCGGCTCTGCAATTTCCCACAAGATGCATTTTAATGTATTGTAACATGCCAAGTACATCATATAATCAAGTACAAAATAACATCCAGAATCCGTTCTTGCTGTTGCTTACCTCCCCTAGCTGACACAACTCCATGACAATCCATACAGGGTCTTCCTCAATCACGCCTATTAGTCTCACTATGTTTGGATGGTCCAAGTTCTTCATGATAACTAGATGGGGGTGGTGTTGTGTAAGAAAGAATAAACTCAGTGTACTTTATGGCAATTTTTACATATTTCATAAGGTGGATATTTTGTATAAATTTAAACAATCATATTTTTTGTATTTCTTTTTTTCTAATAAATTTGTATGAATACATTCAAATTACAGTAGCATCCTCATAAAATACATACAAGGTATGGTGAGATCAGTCGTCAAGTATCATGACACTAGAGATAAACCTGCCAATGAATCAGACTATGGACCAATTCTGCTCAAAGGTGAGCTTTACTATGACACCTACTGTACTCACTTTACAGGGCAAAACACTTGAAGTGTGTACTACTTATACTGTCTCATAGTTTATTTTGGATCATTGTTAGCTTGATAACATATCAACAAATTCAGTGTGACAGAAGCTGTTAAGAATGTTGTTGGAAATAAAACTTTGGTGTCAAATATGCATGAAAACACTTGCACATTTTTAGGAAATACAACTACCTAAGCTGCTGTATGAGAGCAATTGAGGGTTTGAAAATCAAGTTACTGTACACATACTGATAAAATGTATACTATGTTATGCGCTGTAAGTCGCTTTGGATAAAAGCAGCTGCCAAATACATAAATGCAAATGTAATATCCAAAGCACGATCTTTAAAAATAACCACACTTTGGTATCATCCTCAAGAAAAGGCTCAACATGAAATACTTCAAACACTTTCTTTCTGAATGACCCTTCCTACAACAGATTTTTTTTATCAGAGCAGATGCAAACTACAGTATGTCTGAATGGTTAATGGTAAAACTGTATCTGAAATTTCATAAAGACGTTTACTACATGACACGGCTACATATTTTGGGTTAATCAGTACAGTAATTTTAAACATTCAAATCACTTATGTCTATAATAAATACCTGAGGATTTATTCTCATACCTGCTTCGCCCACAAACTTCTCTCTGACATCAGGAGCACATTCCTTACAAGTCTTCACTGCAACACTGATTTTCTCTCCATTCTAATCAAAACATTTATTTACATTTAGATGCTTTATAAGAATGTATAAAACGGTATGTCTGAACAATGCTGTCTAACAAGTGTATGTGAGGCTGCTTTGGAACAATGCGCAATAGGGAAAGTAGTAAGTACTATGGAACATCTAACTAAACAGGAATAACAATAAAGTTCACTATTATCAATCACAAATGTGATCCTAAACCACAAAACCAGTCATAAATAGCACTTAAGTGTATTTGTAGCAATAGTCAACAATAATCTTTACGGGTCAAAATTACAGATTTTTTTATGCCAAAATGGTTTAATGAAGATATTTATTAATTTTCCAATGATAAATATGTCAAACAATTATTTATCATTAGTAATCTGTGTTGCTAAGGACTTGCTAAGGCGATTTTATTCAATATTTTGATTTATGGCACCTTTAGATTCCAGATAGTCAAGTAGTTTTTTATTTAAAAGGGCCATGGCATGAAAATTTTACTTTTTCCATATTTAAATGCTATTATTGGGATTCCAGTGCTTATATCAACCCAGAAAATGTGAAAAAGATCAAACCAGTAACTTAGTTTTGGTAAATCATTCTCTACAAACACAAAAAAATTGGTTGTTGAAATTTGGCTCTCCTTATGATGTCATAAGGAGCTCTTATTATAATGATACCGCCCCTTAATCTGCACTATCCAACCACGGCACAACAATTTAGTGCAGAGAGGAAGAAAAAGAGAAAAAATAATTGACAGCACAATTGAGTTTCAATTCCATCAAGTGTTTGCACTTCATCAGCTCATTTGCATTTTAAAGGACACACCCAAAACGCCACATTTTTACTCACACCTACAAAGTGTCAATTTTAAAATGTTATAATAAATTATCTATTGGTATTTTGAGATAAAACTTCACATGTGTACTCTGGGGACAGCAAAGGTTTATTTTACATCTTAAAAAATTCTTGTGACATGTCCCCTTTAAAAAAATACCCTTATGACTGGTTTTGTGGTTCAGTGGCACAAATGTAACTCAACAAACATTTGTAATATAAATAAAGGTACATTATTAAAAAGATTTGCAAAATTTTACTGTAAAATTATCAAAAATCTTTATGCAAAAAGAAAAATGTGACATACAAGGATGATTTAGTTCACAGTTACAAGATTACTATAATGTGCCCACTTGCCTTTTTCTGATAAACTCCTTCATGAACTTCTCCAAAGAAACCTTCACCCAGCAAACTTTTCAAGACTATTTCTTTCCTCAAGAGTCCAACCTTTGCTGTTTAACACAAACGAAAGCTACAGTATGAGATGACCACATTAATGTAAAACATGCTATTATGCAGTATAAACAAAAAAAGATATGAACAGCTTTCTTCACATACCAGGTGGTGGAGGTTTTTCATCCGGGATTTCACAGTATATATCAGAATCTAAAAAAGAAGAGTGAATGTTACTCCTATTTTGTACAAATTATAATGGCACACCGTATAGCTGCGAGAATGAAATCTTGCTTTAACTGTAAATAAATACTGTAAGTATCTGTTACTCACTGCTGTATCTGAAGGAGTCCGTTTTCTTTCTAATAAAGGACAAGAACAACATAAAAAATTAATTAAATTAAGTAATTTAGTACTGTGTGGTGTATTACTGTATCAAAGTTAATCCAACCAGAAATCTTTCAATGTCTTTAGAAATATATGAATTGCTTTGTATATAAAATTTATGAAAGTTAATTAATATTTTTTTGTTTTGTAGTTCTGAGGATAAGAAAAGAGATAAGGAATGTTGATCTACTCACCCGGAGGGAATGTCAGGAAGAGAGTTGCGCAATGGCGCACCTAAGACAGGGAAGATAAATCTCAATTTCCAATACTGAGAAATGTGGCAATTCTCATACACGCATTAATCATAAAAAAGCGCACAGCACTCTCATATGATATGAAGCAATGCTGGCATAAATTCTATCATGAGATAAACCGAAGACTTTCGGTCATTTATCTTAGAGAATAAAAATTTAAATCATGAATAATGATCAGTACTTCTTAAAGAATGAGACTTAATCTTATAAGACAGCTACTGTATCTGGAAGCGTAATTGGGACTTACTTTGTGGTTTACCTTTATTTGCTTTAGCCATCAAAGAAGAGTCTGTGTTGTTTATAAACCGACTGTAGCCATCAATCAGGTCGGCCATGTTTTCTGCGATGGCCAGAGACGCCACACTGATCGAGAGATTCTAGGAATGCACAAGGTCACAGCAAGTTCAGAAAAAAGCGGTGTTGTGCATATGTGTTTTATAGCTTGATACTAAGGTGAGAATTTTCTCACCTGTCTGGCACCCTCAATATCAATGAGTAATAATGTTTTGCCATCACTTTGTGTATTGTACTTGATGCTTCGGATCTGTTTGTATTCGGCGAGAAAGACCGGCTGGGTAGAAAAAGACAAAGTGAATTTTAAATTTCGCAACAGTAAAATTAAGCAAGCAATAAAAAATGTATGAATAAACTTGTTTTTAACCATGAATAATCATAAAAACATCCATAAGGGTCATTTTTTTTAAATTGAGATTTATATATCATCTGAAAGCTGAATAAATAAGTTTCCTTTGATGTATGGTTTGTTAGCATATGACAATATTTTACCGAGATACAACTATTTGAAAATCTGGAATCTGAGGGTGCAAAAAATAGAAATATTGAGAAATTTTCCTTTAACATTTTCTATCACATATTACTAATGATAAATACAGTTGTTATATATTTATGGTAGGAAATGTACAAAAAAGCTTTTAATGGAATATGATCTTTAATTAATATCCTAATGATTTTTGGAATTAAAAAAAGACCATTTTGACCCATACGTGTACAATGTATTTTTGGCTATTGCTACAAATATACCCGTGCATCTTATGACTTGTTTTGTGGTCCAGGGTCACATTTTAATAGTAAAATATTTAACATATTCAAATACAATTATAAATAGAATGTATATAAAGATTAAAATACAATTAAAAGTAATTATTTACAAATGTTTCTAAAAATAATTTGCTCACCGTGGAGTCCGTTTTGGTGCGCTGACGAATACCTTTTGGACCAATGACTAAATCCACTGCTAGACTCCATCCTTGCTGAGTAGATAAAAAGGACAGAGTGTGTCAACTTTTGGTCATACAAATCTGCATCCGTAAGTCTGTTCACTTCAAACATGGCCACAACTACCTAAATAACCTAAACATGGGTGATTGTATTTTGAGGTGTAAAACTGTGGTGCCATGTGGAACTTACCACGAGTTCACACTGAAAGACTTCCTCATCAAAGTTGGAAAACTCTCCATAGGTTTCAAAGAACTTTATCATACACTCGTCCTCTTTCAATGTAGAGTACTGCTGAAAGGTTTGCTGGATGAGCTTTCTCAATTGCTTAGGCTGTTAAAAGCAAGACTCCAGTTAAGATGTAGAAGTTTAATTTGATTGTGCTAAACTAAACCCTTATAAGTTGAAGGCCACTTGACTTTTTGTATGTAAGTTAGGGATGCACTGATATATCAGCCAATAATTAGTATCGGACAATAAAAGCTATTTTTCTTATTATCAGCTATCAGCCGATAGTTTAAAAACAAGTAATAGTCATGGCCGATATATCATGTCAATCTAAAGAGAACAGGAAATGCAATAAATTTAAGCTCTGTGTATTATAAATGTAAAGAAATGTTCAATATTAATGGTCATTATATGAATGAATAACATTCAGAAAATTTATTCTTCAGAATTTTATATAACCACCAATCTTTCAGCACCGGCAGATATCACTCCGAATAATCGGCTATCAGTATCGGTGAAAAATGTAATATCGGTGCATCTCTACTGCAAGCATGCAATAGCCAAACAGATAATAAGGGTTACATACTGTACTGTACCACATTAAATCAACTTTCTGTGGCATTAACATGTGAAAAACACAAAACTGTGAATGAAATAAATGAAACATAAGCCTAACCTTCATACTGTCAATAAGTCCCTTGGGAAAGAACAGATCCAGACCAACTTCTTTCCTAAACAAAAAGAGAAGAAAGACAAAATACAGGTATTAGAAACACACAGCACATCACCCTAATATTTGACTTTTGTAATGAAAACATGAACTTACTCTAGAAGATCAAAATTCGTCTTTTTCTCTAAACCTTTGGCATTCATGTCTTTATAAAAACGCCTGAAAAACAGGAAACATGTAGCAATAATTTGAAAAGACTTTCCAGCACACACACAAAAAAAGAAATACAACCATGAAATGAATGAAAACTATAGGGTATAATAGTGTTTTTACCTAATCTCTAAACAGCCCAGGTGTAGAGCCATTCCATCACTAACTTTGTTAGCATGATGCTGCATGTAGTCACACCTCACCTATCACAAATATTTCAATTAATTTCTTAACAAAAGCATAGCAAACTACACAAAACACACAACCATGAAGTCTGAGGACATCTGAAAATAATGTTTGCTGACCTGTTGATAGAAATATAACAAGAAGGTTCTGTCTTCTTTTAACCTTTTCATATAATCAGGAGGAATGTAACGAATTCTAAGGTCATATCTGAAATAAAACGCACACAACACATACATGAACATGTGTCAGAAAAGAGAAAATTAAGTCTTTGTTTAAAAGTCCTGTACCTCCACTCAGCCTCTGCGTGATGGCTCTCGTACCGCTGCTCCACCTCTCCCACAGTAAGATCTGGGTGCAACCAGTGCAACTCCTCAGATTTAAGATGTTTGAGTCTCAACCCAAAGCAGCCTGGATTCTGCACATTTGGGCCCAATCGCCCACTGTTCAGAATAGACTGGATAATCGTCTGATGTAGAACGAAAACACAGATTGTTAAATTATTTCAATTTTTTTATACAGATTATTTATTTTATTGAATACTAGAAGTACTTAAAGTTCTCCCCATGAGTCCTACCTTGATCTGCCATGAGCTGTCACATTTGACCAGTTTGAAGTTTTTGCTGAGATTATTGCTGCTACTGAAGCACACTTTGATGATCTTCACAGGGCCACCTTCTCCAACAGGACCAAGGTCTGGGCTTTTAATGCCCCCATCCCAATCCTGAGAGGGTACCTTCCAGGAAAGGGTGCTTGTATCACCCGCCATCCTCAGGTAACGTCTTCAAAGATCTTCCCACACTATCATCTCATCTGCAGAAGAGTATTTATACTGTTAAAAGTGAAAGTTTGATTAATTAAAAAAATACTTGAATTGGTAAAACTTTCTAACTTTAAGTGAACATTTTAAGTGAAAAAAGCTTTTAAAAAATTAGGTGTTACCAATTGAAGTAATTTTAAAAGTTTTTTCACCCTAAATTTTTCACTTAAAGTAAGAAAGGTTAAATAGATAATAATAAAACAGAAGTGTTTTATTTTTTTAAAGCTCTACTGTGTACTTTATTTAGTTAATTCTTAACAAAAACCCATGTTTTCTTTCAAAAGTATGTGCTCATTCATGTGTAATTACTTCCCACCCATTAATCAAAGTGTTCTCGTAAGTGTAGAATCTGCTATTTAAAATGCATACCGTCGAAGCGCTCTCTGGCTGAATACATGTTGTGCCTCCATCTTTGAAATACATTCGCCGACGAGGGACATTCCTGAAATTCAAGCTCCGCCTTTCGCGGTTTCACTCTACACTCACGCTGGCTGCTGGCTGAAGCCTTCGGAGGTTGCATGTGTAGGCGCTATACGTCATCAAGACAGTCTTATTTCAGAATATTAACAATTATAAAGCTGACAATTATTCTTAGTTAATTGTAAATTGATGTAATATGCGAATGACTTGCGAATGTAATGCTCAGTTAATTTAAATAAACCAGGCTTGATGACGTATCCAGCCTGTGACCTGCGTAGCTGAATCCTTCGGATTTTACAACAACCGCACACCGTGATGAACCTGCGATCTAATGCTTTGATTTGAAAGCCTGCTGAAGACATATTCTCGAGGACATTAAAACAAATCGCCAAGGATGAGAAACGGGGATTTTAAACGACAACGTGACAGGAAAAACATCAAGACCAAAGTCACTATTGGAGTTAGTTTTCCAAGATGGGGCTCAAGGGACACTGAAGTTGCACTTTTTATCTTCTCCACAGGTAATTCAGCATATTCGTTTACATCTATACAGTCCATGTTGTAAACTTGAAGTTTTATAGTTCCTTGGCTAACTTTAGCATGATTATGCATAACACTTGTTAGTGTAAACATGCATGTGGTTTAATGTGTTGGTACAGACACACGCCGTCTCTCCGCCCATTTATGTAATCTGAGGTACTGAGATAAATGTTTTCATCTTTTCTGACCTCTAGCACAAACACACGGTGACAGCGCTATTTTTAGTCTTTCATTGATAAAAGCGTCTGATCTGTGCGTCTGTCGTTTCATTTTACAAGCGTGTGAATGTTGCGCGATCTTTTTTCACCAATATGAGAGAAAGCTCTTACATATACACGGACATGTAACATGTTTACTTAAAACATAAGCATTGTACTCTGACATAATGTCTGACATAATACTCTGATAAAGTGAAAGTTGCGCGATCTTTTTTCACCAATATGAGAGAAAGCTCTTACATATACACGGACATGTAACGTTTACTTAAAACATAAGCATTGTACTCTGACATAATGTCTGACATAATACTCTGATAAAGTGAAAGTTGCGCAATCTTTTTTCACCAATATGAGAGAAAGCTCTTACATATACACGGACATGTAACGTTTACTTAAAACATAAGCATTGTACTTTGACATAATATTAGTTCGCGTCCATTTAAACCCGTCATGGTTGCTTTTTGTATGTGATTTTAAGCGGACATGACAATCAGACTTTTTTAATGTTAAACATAAATCTGTGTGCTTTGATGGATCACAGGCAAAGGACATTGCAAATTGTTCATTTTTTCTCATTGCTTTTGCTTTGTAGCTACTGGAAGCCATGTTAACCTTGGCATGACACGGCCGGGCCACCGTACAAGTTAAAACGCGTTCCGAATGGGGAGGGCTAGAAAGTAATATTCAGTTGGTTGTCATATAGACTTTCACCGCTAGATGGGAGTAGATCTTACACAGTGGAGCTTTAAGTTAATCAAACTTTCACTTTGTACAGTGAGGAAGTAAAAAAAAATCTAAATAAAATGAGGAAGTCATAAAAACTTGACCAATGTGAAAACTATTTTACATGGTAAAGTTACTATCTGAATGGAATTGCTCGATACCATGATCTTACTTCCTAACCTCCTTTAAAATCTATTAGACCAAAGTTTCTTTGTGTTTGCTCACATTGGCTTCATTGTGTTCATGTGCTTACACAAGCATGTACCCACACCTCCCTTATTGTATTTTTTTGTGTGTGGTGCTCATCCCAGCCTTACACAGATCAAGAAACATAATATGATAGGACTCCTTGAAGGAGTAGTTCATCAGTATCATGATTTACTTACCCTTGTGTTATTTTAAGTTTTTTTACTATGTTGAACACAGAATTATTGATGGTTACCAAAGGTGACGGTACCCATATGCTTCCATAGTATTCGTTTGTCCTATTATGGAAGTCAATATGTACCATCAACAGTGTGATGCTCACCATCATATACCAAAATAACTTCCATTGTGTTCAACAGAAAAAAGAAACTCATAAGCAGACACAATATTGATGGGAACGAGATGAAAAACACAGTGGTATTTTTTTGACATGAGTTTTGAAAGCACTTGAAGATGTTGCTTTACAAGAGGTTTATGTATTGTGTATTCTGTCTGGCTGTTTCGTTTGCCTGAGGCGATGAATTCCTAGAAGTAAAGCTACATTTCTTTTTATCTCAGTCAAGCCTGACTGTGCCACGTTATCTGTATTTGTGCACAAAACAGTTGTGCAATGCATATACAGTATTGTATACAGGTAATAACAAAGCATTTGTGTGGCTCTGCTATTACAAAACACAGATTAAGTAAAGTCCTTCAGTGTTGCTGTTCAAATTAGTGATGAATTGTAAATAAAAAGTATCAGATGTGTTTGGTTTCATTTCTTCAATTTGATTGTTTTATGTCAGCTGACAGATTTGTTGGCACAAGGCTGAGGTTACAAAGTCACATGGGGAGACATTTAACATTATTATTTTTTCAGTTTGGTTAGATTAAAATAGAAAAAAAACAGACTTGATTGGCTGTTAGTGAAGCTCTGAAATGGTTAAACTAACACTGATAAAAACTGTGTGGGATCTGACATTTGGAGATTATACATTTTTACAAGCCAACACTAGCTGAGTGCATAGAGAGAAAACATTACCACTGGGTGGATCCCCACTTGTAGTTCAAATATTTAAGAATTATGAATTTGATGTATAATTTTTACACAAATGATTACAAAAGTAATTTAGTGCACGCACGCCTATTACCATACTGTAATGGGTAAACTAATAACAGTATATCAAGTTGCATGTTTATTTCATTTTTGTTTTGTTTACATATCTAACAGCGAAAAGCTGATGGCAGTAAGGTCTCTCTCTCAAAATTCTTCTCCGTTAAAGTTCCAAAGCTAAATGCATTAAATACACAGGCAGGGCTGTGGTCATGGGGGATACCTGAATATCGTCCATTGTCCACTAATGTCCTCTAAGGTAGACTAACCTACTGTGTACACTTTGCCCAAGGCATGCCAAATATTTTTTTTCTTGGCCCTCAGTTTTAGCAAACACACTATTAAAGAATAAATGTTTTACTATATAACATTTTAATAAACAATCTTTAAGGCATATAGTATCTTCAACTGAAATAAGCACACGGTGTTACAGTTTTATAATTGTGTGCTGATTTACCGAAACATAAACGGTGGTACAGTATAACTTAAAAAAAAGACAACTACGACTTATTTACACTTATTAATGCCATGTAAAGTGGTCTGTCGATGCCTGGAGAGCAGCTTGTGAAACAGTCAGAATCTTCACACGCTTCAAGTACGCACTGGAATGCGCGCACACATAACTTAACCTGCGCAGACTTGCCTTACTTCTACTCGACTCTTATACATGCAACAAAATAGATTTATCTGAAATAATCTCACAAAAAATGCCATTTAACTTGTGTCCTACCACTTTATAAGACTGTGGAAATGTTCTTGAATTTATAACAAGTTAGCTTACTTCTCTAAGGAGTGACTTTGAATTTGAATTTACATGATAATTCTTGTAAAGCAAAAAACTCGAGTAAAGTTTTTACTCACAAATGATTTAAATGTTTCTTACTAACCTTGCACAGCTGAGCCGTTTGGATTTTCCTGTTACCTTCCCACAGTTCAAAGTCCAGCTCCGAGAGTCACAGGTAGATGTGGAGCGTAAAGCCACTCCCTTCTCTTCACTCAGCCATGCATCACGTGCGCTTCCTTCTTAGTAATGTAATGCCAGATATCAAAACAAAACGGTCCTTTAAAAATGTTACCACATAGTAAACTCCATCAACCGATGTTTAACTTTTATTAAGCGGGTTAATATCTACTACAGTACAGGCCTACTGTACTTATAGCAAAAACAATGCAACTATTGCCCACCTACAGTACGTTTTAAATATAAACCCGCCCCTAACCCAAAAGCTGCCCAGAATAATATGTACACAGTAAGTACAATGTAATCAATATAACCCAAACAATAAAGTTAACGCCTAATATGAAGTTCGACTATTATTTTAAAGTAAAGGTTTTATGTGCAATGTTTAACAACCAAAATGAGTTTTATTTTTTTATTTCTATATTTTTTACTAACTTTTTGGTTACATTATTTCTGATTTTTTTTTTTTTTTTGAAATTTTGCCAACGGATAAAATACTGTATGTATAAAGGGTTTCCTCTTTGCGTATTTTACAGTGTTTATCTTATGTAATAATAATTGTAATAATTATTTAATAATAATAATAATAATAATAATAATAATAATAGGCTACTGCTACAACGTCTTGTGTACGCTAATTTTTCCATAGTCCGTGAATGAATGAATTAAAAGTTAGACACGACTGACCTCTTGTGGCGAGGCACAGAAATAATTCATTAGACTGTTGTTTTAAGGTACACTGTAATTACTACATGACCTTTACCTGAACAGCAATTACAGCATGTTACTTAAGCTTGCATGGCTTAAACTAATATTCAGCTGCTGAGCTGCAAGGGTGCCATTTATAATAACCAAACAACCTTTAAACCAACAAACTGACTTAAGGGTGATGTAAGTTCATTACAGTGATACTTGTGCAAAAGAACTACAACATTACTATTCTTGGGGCTTAACAACATCAGTTTATCTCCATCAGACATATTTTTATAATTTGTTATAGTAAAAACTACCAGTAGATGGCAGCACTTTCACATTAACATCTTCAACCATGGTAATGAAAACAAAATTACCATATGATGTGATACCATTCATTATATGAAAATGACAAGTTGACAACACGGTTTCTTTCACATAGTCATATATACACTATGTGAACGTTGAACTTACTTCTGACAGCTTGACTCATTAAGGATAAATGAAGTAGGCCTATATATATGTCTACAGTATAACTCCTGTGCTGTGGGCAGATGGAGGTCACTCTGATCAGTCAATAATAATCAGACTGGTACACTGCAACACCTCACCAAATCACAGCACTGTTTGAACAAGCCATCAAACATTTACAGAGCCCGCTGTTCTGAAATCATTTTTTGCATTTTAAATGAACAACATTTTGATTCACAGTTCATAAAATATCCTTCGACAGTTTCTTTCTTGAAACTTGATTTATGTATTACTTTATAATGGCTTTAAAATTAGCGCAGGAAGTTTTTAGAGGTTGCATTGGCATACACTTTAAAGGAACTCAAGCAGGAAGAAATTCATGTGTGAAGTTTTAATGGGACACATTTAAATGCTCATTATATTGATGGTCTCACCTATTGCTCACAGAAAGAGCTTAAGCAGTCATTTAACCCTACAGTTTTTGAAATATTTGGTGTAAATGTATATTACTGTATATTTCCGTCTGCTGTGTACTTTCACTGTAATTTTTTTGTAGTAATTGTACAATTTATTAAGTAAGGAATAATTGACGATGGGGCGTTGAATTATTCGAAAATAATGCACACCCTTACACCTTATTTTTTATATAAGTCAATAGACCAGAGTAAATTACTCTTATACCACGGTTACCACAAACATTGCTCTGGTGCCTATTTTTAAGACATTTCAAAGGTTAGGTGTGTTAAACAGAAAAATTATGAACACACATGGAACATTTCTCAGCCAATCAGAATAAAGCATACAGCCCCGTGGTAAAATTAAATAAACTGTATGATCTCACTATAAGTTAATGGGAAAAGGAAATTACTAATGTTTTTGTAGTTTGTTTAAATTTTTTACACTGTAAAATAAAAAATGGTTTAAAAAAACGGTCCCTGTAGCTGTCACTGGGATGGTACCCTTTAAAAAGTACATTTGCACACAAAGAGGACATTTTAGTACCTCTAAGGTACATATTGCTAAAAAATGTATACATATTATGTACAGTGGTGGCTCGTGACTGCTCATCCGAGGGGCACTAATTCAAAATAAGTGTTCGGAGTGTTATATGTGTTGCTCATGTTTTCAAAATATGTGTTTGTTGCGTCATGTGAACCATGTGCATCACATGTTTTGTCAAAATAAGTGCCTGCTGCACAACCATCAAAACCGTTTATGATAAAAGAGACGCTCAGGTTCACAAAATACACGCAAGACACTCCTTTAACAGTAAACTCTGATTGCGCATGAGATTATGTGAGTGTCTGGCAAATACGAGCGTCTCTTTTATCATAAACTCTTTAGACGCATCTGCATCACACACGATCTCTCGAAGCGCAGAACACATATTTTGAAAAAAAGGAACCACACACATGACGGGCTACATACATGTTGTGACAAACTTCGCATCGAGCGCCCTCGAAAAAAGAAGTCACCGGTTTCTTGAACTGATTCTTATGTATAAAGACTAAATTCATGACAATGTGTTACCACATTTGTATAGTCCATTTACAGATTCACAGTCTTGATAGCTCTCACTGATTTTAATCAGAGTCATGTATCTCATCTCCGCACACAGTATATTCCTCATAGAAACATGTAGGAGGACATTACACCTGTGGCTCTTGACACCCCAATTACTGCCTTGCTGCTTATCAGGGAGCAGGCCGGCTATTACTGCTGCTTCTCGCTGTACCACTGCGGGCAAACGGGATGTGCTGTGTCTCTTATGTCATAATTAAATTAGGCTTTATTACAGTGACAAGGAGCGTGTGAACACACACACACACACGCAATCACAGGCGTCTACTCTGAATGTCAAGTGTCAGTTTATTAATGAGAGCTACACATTCGCATCTGCCATTTGTGTTGTGACCTGGAGAAATTGTATAAGCACCCACACAAATGCAGTTAAACCAATATATACACAATTCAGGAGCAGCTACATAGTATTGTGTTAAATATCAATTAATAATGAAAACCGCAAAAAAACAAATATAAAAGCTACTTTAAGATTCAGTCAAGCAGTTATGTAGGCTGCTAACCCCATCATTTCTCTGTTGTTCCTCTATATACAGTGAAAGACACTGCAGATTATGCATGGCTGCTTTGCACATCGAAACTAATTCTGGAGGCATTAGTTCACTGCACAGAGACACACGTGCACCTGCTACAACAGCTAGTGGGAGCTCAGAAGTGTCTGGAAAAAAACAAAAGGACAGGAGGGAGCAGAAACTGATTGACAGAGGACAAAACTGCAAACTTTCCGTGTAAGTATTTCATGAAAGTATTTAAACTAGTCAAATCTAGAAGGTAGAGACAGGCCCTTACTTGAACTTGGAGCGAAGCAAACCGCAAACTCTGTTTCCCAGAGCAATTTTCACACAGACAAAAGCTAACAAATGATTGGCAAATCTCTAACCATACTCTTCCAAGCCAGTTCCTAGATATGGAATTGTTTTGTTTCAAAGATTTTTCTCACAACTGAAGAAAAGGTGCTTCCATATCTCACAGTCCTTATGGTTGCCTGAATGGAATAGACATTGGGACTTTGGGATGGGGACGTTGTATGGGGAATATGGCTGAAAAAAAAATCCTCTCACAGTCATGCCTAGGAGACACACACATACACAAGAGACCTTAAAATGCATTGATGTGTATCAGGCTAGAATGACACGCTCCCCAAAACACAAGGACCCAAGTGTGTCTGTGTTTGTGTATGTGTGTGTCATCTCCTTTTATTGAAAGTGACTTTTTATAATATTCAAACTAAGACAGATTTTCATGTCCAACACAAAGTAAACTAACAATGTTTTGTTCGATGTTGTTACTTCATGACTGTTGTCAGACAGGATTTAAGGGGACATTCCATGAAAATCTGACTTTTTCCATGTTTAAGTGCTATAATTGGGTCCCCAGTGCTTCTATCAACCTAGAAAATGTAAAAAAGATTAACCCAGTAACCATTCTCTGCAAGCATGTGAAAAAAATAGGTAATTAAAATTCGGCTCCCCTTGTGATGTCAGAAGGGGATAATACCGCCACTTAATCTGCACTTTCCAAACACAGCACTACCATTTAGAGCAGAGATCAGCTCATTTGCATTTTAAAAAATAGAAGAAAAGATGACAGAATAACACGGCGGATGGAATTTGGATTAAAGTAAGAATGTACTTTTCAATACTGACCTGATACAATACTGATTTTGGCGGAAACCATTTCGTTTTAATGGCGTTTTGGAACCAAACTCTTCAGAGAAACCCAACAATTTGGTTGAAATTACCCAACTTTTGGATTTGTCCATATCTGACACAACTATGAGTTAAAACAACCCAACATTTTTTAGAGTCTAATGAATAAAACAGCGAATAAATTGCTTCAGTGAAATACAATCCAATAGTTTTCAAAGTTTTGTAGGTATATTTTGTAATTACACTATACATTATATGGTTTTTATATGTTTATATAAAAATGTACAAAGCGGTATAGAAATACATTTTAATTGAATTATTAAAACATTAAAACATTTTCATGCCTCTGCTGATTCCTTGGCCTCCTAATGTGCTGCCCATCTTGCTATCGTTCTCTTTTCTCACTTCTACTTTTACTTCTGTACAGACGGCAGCAGAAGGGGTCAGCGGGGTAGATTTTGGAGCCAACCCAATCGCTGAGCCAAGCTGAGCCTTCCTTTTTCCCTAGACCACTAAAGCTTACAGTAGTATCTCTCACTCCAGTGTCTATTCTTCTTTTTATTCAGAGCACTCCAGGACATCTCAGTAATGGTCCCTGTGACCTTTCAGCAGCTTTCTGTTTGCACTCCAGGGACAGAAGAATGAGCAGCACTCAAAACACAATGATTTTCTACAGATGTGCCCATTTGCAATTAAAGAACATTAATGTTTAAGGTGAATTGACATGTTTAACAATTAAGTGGATAGTAATATTGATCATCCACTGTCCAGCCAAAGTGATTAGAAGGAAAGTTTCTAATCATTTAATTCCCATTGAGCTAAAGTTAGCATTGTTGTTGCTTGAAATGTGGTCTAATGTGGATAATGAAACACCAGGGGCGTCGCTAGACCCCTTTTACTGGGGCACGTGCCCCAGTGTAAATCTTTTGTGCCCCTGTGTAAATCTCAAGTTTACATTTTAGCAATTAACTAGTTTATTCCTTTACAAAGACAATCGCGGCAAAACGGATCTATATGCAATGTAGTTACCCAATTCACGTTTGAAAAAGCGACGCAGAAGTCGCACTGACGCGTGCACGCCTCAATTCATGTCCGCGTCCGCGCACGGACATGAATGGGTGCGCGGACGCGGACATGAATTGAGGCGTGCACGCGATTTTTTTGCTGCGCGCAGCCGCATACAAAGTACACGCGATTGAGTTGGTTTATGAAAACATGGCGAGACTAAAGTAAGTTTCTCAATAATAATGAAAATCTCATTGACGCATGTGATGGACATCAGAAATGTTTTGTGCAAAGCAGGAAAGGGGAAGCAAAAATGAGAGATGATGAATTTAAGGGAGTAAAGACACATAACATCTTACCCTGTCAGGGCTTAAACATTAGAGGGAAAATCTCAGGAAAACCTCTGTCAATAGTCTATAAAATTGCATTGTTCCCATACAAAAACTGTGTTATACTGTTCTGTATTTTCAGATATGAAATTAATATTTAGTTCACTAGCTCTAGGTCATTACATAAACAGTTAGCAGTAACTAAGATAGATTTTTTAGTAGCAGTCATAAAATGAAAATATTCTTAAAAATAAAAAAGAAGTTATTACTCATTGTTATGTAAAATGCAAATGTGCATAAAAAAAATTTCTCTCCGGCCATTATTTCCAAACATGTTATGCCTTTAAACATGTTAATAATGTTGTATATATGAATATATGAAGATGATACCTAAATATTTTTAAATAAATGTTTGTCTTTCCCAGTACTTGTTGCAATGTTGGAATAGTGGGTTAAGCAAAGGAAATTGTATCTTGCACACCGCAGGCTTTCAAGAAAAAGTAAAAAAAAAATGGGGGGCCGTGCCCCAGTAGACCTTTATGTCTAGCAACGCCCCTGTGAAACACCATGCAGGTGCATGTAACTACTGCAGTGAATAGAAGACCAACTATTTTCAAACCCAAAAAATAAATATATTTAATGAAAAAAGATTAAACAACAAAGAAAACACAACTACAGGAACAATGAAAAACATTGCTGCTTTACAAAACATCTCGAATTTAGGATATTTTCCACCTCAACTCAGATATAAAGTCTGAAATGGTGCTAATTTATTGTTACTAATGTTCGTAAATCATTATTAACATTAACCAGCAAGTAATTTTGTGTTTAAAAGATGTCTAATAACCATCCCAGAGGTCTAGACTAAAAAACAAGGAGTGAGGAGTTGCTTTAAATTATAAAAATAAAGTTGAATTAGCTAAAGGTTATTTCAACATTATTTTTATGATGTAACTCCTCACTAGTCAAGAAAGTTAAAATTGTAATTTTAAATTGATTAAACAAAAAAAAAAAATTCAGTAAATTTATGAAACCAAACACCTTATAATCATTGCTGACTTTGCTTTCATAAAATAAGATCATACATCTAGCAAGATATTTTGGCACAAACGACTTCAATCAAGTTTATATTATTTTTAAAATTGAGTAACTAAAACTTGTCGTACTTTCTGTGTTCTCCAATACTTAGCAGAAGCATTAAAATGTAATTTAATGATTTAATGTGAAAAAAAAAATGGATTTTACAACCGCCAACAATATTATTTTATGCAAATTCATTCTGATGTTGTTACTGTTGCTTCAAAAAATAAATTATCCCCATTCCAAAGAAAAGAACAGCTTCAAGTTGAACGTTACATGTTGTCATCTCGAAGCTAACGTAATTACGATAGCAGCATATACTGTAGTTAGCCTAGATGGTGAAATACTATTGCTTGCTGGGTAGTGTTTTAATATTACAAAATATGTTTAATGCTACTTAATCCAGATGTTATTTCCAGTTTTGAGGTGGGAAATTTTCTAATTCCAAGTTGTCTGGACTGCAGCATGTAGAAATATGGTAATCAAAGATGCGTAATAATGAACACCTGGACACAATGAGGCAGGACACCAGAAAACAAAACTGCAATATATTGACAAGACTACAATAGGAAAAAAACATGATTATATTACAGTACAAATACAGGTTTACCAAAATAAAATACAATAAACCAGAACAAAGAGAGACACTGTTACACACTGAAACATAAGACATTCAATTTGTTCATCCAAGAACAAGCACAGTTTCCATTTTATCTGGTGTAGTTTGGTTGTTTGTATAAACTAAAATGTGTTCAAACAACAGTTTATTTGTTTCACTTACAGAAAGAATGCAAATTTGGAGAAAGTAATTGCATGTTGTCCAGTGAGTAATGGGGTTACTTCCTGTGAAAAACTTTTCCAAACAAGAAAAAATGCACCGCACTGAATGACATGAAGATGTTTTGGAAATTAAAGTCTAAATATGAGAATCTCGATTTATGTTCTTTCAACATACATTTAAACTCACACAAATACTGTGCACTACAAACTTGCACATCTAACTAAATTGTCATGTAAATCAACATTATGATCACACAAACACTTTTACTCACATAAGCAGTGGCAGAGACAATTCAATATTTTATTCTTAATGTACTTTTCTTGGCACTTAATCAGCTGATTTTGTGTGTTAATGTGAATTTGTCCACAGTTCATGCTGGCTTTGCATTTGCATTATTATGAGGTTTTGACACCTGCATAGATTAGAATTGGCTTGCTGATGCATTTCCTTGATGTGGTAAAACTAACTTTTTTGTTTTGTTTTTGTTCTTTCTTTCTTTCTTTCTTTCTTTCCTTCTTTATATTATATTATATTTATTTATTTATTTCTACTCTAGTATTTTTATCAGTTACAACAAACGTTTTTTGGAGCTGGAGGTCCCTCATAAACCGTTAAGAAACCTAAGCTTACAGAAGTTTATTACAGAAATGCAGCACTATTGGTTTGCAGCAGGTGCTCTGTTGCCAAGGCAACCAGTTCATAAAGTGAGAAAAAATAAGTTACAGAAACACAGATCTTTTAATATGTTATGGCGACACATTGTTTCACCTTGCAATTTGACTCCAGTACCCCATGCTGCGCTAAATCTTTGTAAGAACCTTGGGAACCGAATAACCAATGAGAGATTAGTATCTACATCCTTTCTTTCTTTCACATACTGTAACCTCATGCAAGGAAATGTGTCAGCTGAAAATATCAATGTTGAGAATTGGCATTTATTTATTTTTGATGCTGAGGTCCACAGATGTGACCCTGGACCACAAAACCAGGGTCAATTTCTTGCTAATGATATTTATACATAATTTATATGTATGGTTTGTTACACAATAAAAATTCTTTGCTGCCTTACATTTTTTTGTTGAATCAATTCATTTACAAGACATTTCAACTAACTATTATTTATCTAGAGATGAGTTGTTATAACTACAGAACTACATTTAAAAAAAAAATTTCTAGTCAAGATAAATAATAGTAAGTTGACATGACTTGTAAATCTAAGTTCATTCAACAAACAAAATTAAGGCAGCAAAGATTTGTACAATGTGGGATAGGACAACATTTGTTCAAGATGCAACATTGAAAATCTGAATTATGAGGGTGTAAAAAAATCTAAATATTCAGAAAAAAGCATTTAAAGTTGTCCAAATGAAGTCATTAGCAACTACATCCACTTACAAAAATGTGTGTACATTTTTGGGGTTTTATATATTTACTCTAGGACATTTAGAAAGTATCTTCACGGAACATGATCTCAACATAATATCCAAATTATTTTTTATGAAAATTCTGATAATTTACTTATCTCCATGTCATTCAAGATGTTGATGTCTTTCTTTGTTTTTGAAGAAAACAGTCCAGGATTTTTCTCCATAGTGGACTAGTGGATCTCAACAGTTTACAGTTTCAGTGCAGTTTCAATGCAGCTAAAAAGGGCTCTAAGAGGCTGTTTACACTTGGCATTAACATGCGTTTTCGTCGATCGGATCACAAGTGGACGACGTTAATGCCAGGTGTAAACGGTGTTCAAAACGTTTTAAGCTCGTCCACTTTCGACCACTTTCAACCACATCCAGAGGTAGTGGAAACCACTTTCGATCGGATCGCTTTGGAGTTGCGGAACGCACATGTGGTTGAATGCGTTCGAACAGCCACACGCGACCGCCTTCTCTCCGCCCATTTATCTAATCTGAGTTATTAAACACAAGTTTTACGTCTTTTTTTGACTTCTGCCGTGAACATACGGTGAACATCGCTATTTTTAGCCATTCATTGATAAACCTAAAGCAGCTGATCTCTGTAGTTTCGTTTTAAAAGCGTGTGAAAGTTGTGCGATCCTATTTCATCAATTGCGCTGAAAATTCAGAGAAAGCTCTTACATACACACATACAAAACACTGTGCAGCTCGTTTACTTGCTAAACAAGCAGTGGACTCCGACATAATATTAGTTTTTGCGTCCATATAAACTCATAATTACTCCCGCTCGCGTTTGAATGACAGCAGAGAGACTCGCCCACCGTCTCACGGACCACCCCCTCACAGTATTCAGGACAGAAGGGGTCGAAAGTGGACAAAAGAGACGGATTTAAATACCAGGTGTAAACGTAATGTGTCTCTCTCGTCCACTTGTGATCCGATCGATGAAAACACATCTTAATACCAAGTGTAAACAGCCCCTAAATGATCTCAAACGCTGCATAAGGGTCTTATCTAGTGAAACGCCCAAAATTAGCTGTTGTATTAGCCGTGTGACACACTAGCGCGGCCTTACGTATTACGTAATCAGGTCGAAAGGTCAAGCGTTACATATGTGGAACATATACTTGCGGATCATTCTAACCAATAAACTGACACAAAGACATTAATTAGTATTATTCCACATACAACAATTTTGAAACCGTCCTTATTGAATTTCTTTTCAACTGAACAAAGAAAGACATAAACATCTTGGATGACAAGGGGGTGAGTACATTTGTGATCCAAATGTATGTTGAAAGATCTTGAATAATGGATTTTGTCACCCACTTACAGTACATAAAGCAATTTGGTCAGTAACAACTTTAAAACAAAGTTTTCTGTTACACTCTGTAAAAGGATTGCATAATAAAAACAGTATTGCAGTAAAAATCTCTCATAATTTTTGTAGTCGCTTTGGGCAATCTTGTGAAGTATTGTATCATTTTTCTCACCCCTGATGGATATTTTCACAAATAAATGAATAAATTCAGGCAACAGACGCAGATGGTTGATTTAATATAAGACCCTGAATCAAACTCAACCACATACCAACCACATTTGCCGCATGGCAAAAATGAAACAAATTGTTGCCGTCTCAAAACCTACATAGCATCTTAATAAGCAACTTTTACTAAAGTAATGACATGAAGATGCAAGAGAAAAGTGGACAGGGCACATAATGAGCTATCCATTTTCTTTCTGTTTACTTTACGGTCTCCAAAGACGAGCATCAGGCTATTCAGCATTATCTCGAAAAACAATTGTGGCTGGCTGATATACATAATTTATGACATTGAGCTCACAATGACTGCGGTGTCATCACAACATTGTAAATGTGTTGATCTTTAAAAAGTGCTACTGCAGAATTGAGGTCCTCATTAACGGTTTGTAACTATATGTCAAACTTTCATTGGGAACGGAGGAGATATTTGTTCAGTGGCATTAAACCTGCATGAAGAGCACACATCACGTCTTGTAGCTTGTTAAAGCCATTGCTCCTAACAATCCTCTCTATCATCCGCTTGCTCGCTTATAGTTTGGCTTCTTTAATCTACCGTACCTCTCTTTTAAAGCATCTAAAACAGAATTATGTCAGATCTTTAGATTTAACAAATTGTATGTGATTAAATCACAAGTAAAGTCCTTACTGAAAGAGATTGAAATTTAAGTAATATGACAATTATCCAGTTTTATCCAAAGTGTCAAATTCTTAGGAGCTCAAGTATAACAAACACCAGAACTTATTGTGAATGTTTATGAGGTTTACGTGTGTGCGTGTCTATTGTACAGTACAAGACCTGATAAACCTGACTCAAGGGATGTGTCCGTTTAATGGAGCTGAACGCACAAGCCCTTTCTGTATTAGGGTGAGCGGGCCTATAAAGATGGAAGTCTGTTTACTGAAGCAAGTAAATGGAGGAAATGCAGAGTCAGGCCTCATATATCATACATAGATGCGCATAGAAACATTACTGCCACCAACACACACACACATGCATGCATGCACACACTATTAAAAACAATTGTTAAAATAAAAACAATAAACCCCTCCTCTAACCACGCCCCTATAACCCATTGTCACGGGGCGAATGTAAAAATTTGTAAAAATAAACTCAGTATGAATTTGCCACCTCGTAAAATATGTATGAATTACCATGAGATTGTGTTGGATGACTACATCTCTTTTAACTGAAAGGCATTTTGCATCTGTGTCGGTAATGAAAAAAAGTATATTTATATGTAAATTGTCTTTGCTTCAAAAAGTTATTCAGCCCTTTTATTAGAGTTTTTTTTGTTATTGCTTAAACACAAAAACTGGTTTCTGTAGCACAAAAATGCTTATGTAATTCCCAAACACACATTTCCCATAACAGTAAACACAATTCACCTGCAAGCACACATGCTTCAATATTCAAAATTAATTCTGTTAAACGTACGCAAATATTCCCATTCTCATTGCCATTCATTGCACTAGAAGTTCATTAAGCAAACAGATTCTCTCAATATAACTAACTCAAGCCAACAAAAGCTAATACCCAAAAATCACACCTTTCTCTAGGTGCAAACATTAAGACTCAAAATTGTTAACACACATCAGAAATAAAATGTCAATAAATAGGACCTGGTTCAATGACGACCCCAAGTTCACCATTTTATTTTTTTATTATTTTTTTTTTTTGCTAGTATATTCCACATTTCTAATTGCGATTGAGGAATTTTTCTCATCATGGTGATGGAAAGTGTATGACTGCAGCCCCTATGTACATCGAAACCTCTTGTAAGCAATGCTGGACTCCTGCGAAGATGTGTCTATTCAGGGTTATATAAGGCATTTATATAATATATTTATATAATATATTATAAGGCACAAGGGCACACTGTCTGATAAAAGCAAGTATAAATGTGATATTGATGAGATATTACTGTATAGCCTGACACAGACCTAAATTGAGATCCTGATGAGGGGCACGGTGGCTCAGTGGGTAGCACTGTTGCGTCACAGCAAGAAGGTCCCCAATTTGAGCCCCGGCTAGGGCAGGTGGCCTTTCTGTGTGTGGTTTGCATGTGCTCCCTGTGTCAGTGTGGGTTTACTCCGGGAACTCCGGTTTCCTCCCACAGGCCAAAAACATGCAAGTTAGGCAGATTGGAGATGCCAAATTGTCCCTCCCCCAACCTGTGTTTGGATTTAAAATTTTTGGTTGATTTTAACTGGTTCTCGCCATGAATATAGCCGTAGATGCTGGAATGGCATAAAGAAATAAAGGAAGAAGATGCTGATGAGAACATTGATGCTGTTGCTGAGTAAACTGTACATTTGATGCCTTTGTAAATAAAGCTTCTTAGAATTAAAGTCTTTTCCTTACATGTTTTGTCAGTGTGACATTTCAAAGGTCAGGTTTTTGTCCAAAACAGTATAGTATTGCTTCATCCAATTATGTAAGAAATGTATTACAGTACTGTTTTGTAGGTCTTTTGTAAGGTTGTTTCTGAAAGAGTTATCACACTGAAAACTTGAATTTACATAATTTTATCATGGCAAGAAGATGCACACAATAAATATATTTAACTCCAGATATAATTGTTAAGTTGAGTGTACTTATAATTTATCAATTGAGTGTACTTATATTTTATAACTAATTTCAGATTAATTATATTCATAATTGTAGCTAAACTATTTTGAGCAGAATTTACTCAATTTTTATGTTCAGTACACTAAAATTAATTATGTGCAACCATATCAATTTAATGGTTTAATCCAATCGTTTATTCTATCTTAACTTTCCACATTTAACTGCCACATTATGTTGAGCAAGTAAGAAGAGACTCAGTAAGTCTCAGTACTGGCATAAAGCACAGTTACTGCTTACATCATGATTTTCATCATGTTACCTAGTCTAGCATCACTCTTCTGAATGATGGTAACCACAAAACTTTAAAACAGAAACTCTTCTAAATCTCAAAGATAATTTAACCTGAAACACTAACAAGTCTTTCTTTTTTGTTAAAAACACAAAAATAGCATTTAATTTCAAATGTTACTCTCCAAATGCAGTCCCATCAAAGCATGCTGGGAAGTAGAAGTCCACTGCCTAGTTAGTTATATTTACTTAAACAATTCAAGTAGTTTCAACACAAAATTTCTTTCTTACAAATTTGGGTGGATTTTACATGATAAAATTGAGTAAAATTTACTCAATAATTTGTTAATTTAGAATTACTTAATTTTTTTGTGTTATTTTTAAAAAAAAATTAAGAGAATTTAATAATTTCTTTTAAGTTAAATTTACTAAGGCACAGAATCATTTTTTTTTCGCCAGTCAGTGCTGTGATTTCATAAAGTAAAAAATTACTGATCTAAAAACGTATTTGTTAAGTGTGTTTCGAATTAATCTATCTTGTGTAGTGTGGTTATGACAGTATAAATGATTGAAAAGTTATCTGTTTGTTCTGTTGGGTGTGTGACATTTAAAAATTGTGTGTGAATATTTGAGAAAATTTTGAATTGTTTCCAGAATTGTTTCTAAGCAATCGAGAAAAACTGTAAGTATTATAAATTATCATAAAAAATATGTATTTTTTCAACTTTTTTTCAAAGAGCAAACTAGTAAATATCAGGAATAAACAAAACAAATGAAACAAATTCATATTCAGTTACAAGTATCTGCAAATGTGAGAACATTTGTATGTCTCTGGGGGCAAAGTCTGAAGCCCCTTAACAACCCTTGCACAACAACACACACCTTTTCTTCACATACACAGAGTATATGCATACAAAGTCTCGTAAAATAATGACTCCTGACAGCTCTACTTTCTGTAACAGCACATCCAATGAACTCATACTGTAGTTAAAGTAAAGGCATCACACAAAGAGGCCATTTCTAAAGCAACATGCAGTATCACACATCAATAAAGATTTAGCTACATTTATTGCTTCACAACCCCAGGCATTTTTAGAGCTGCCAGTCAAATTGATACAGTAGGTATGACAGCACTCAATCATTTCAATGTTAGTTCTGAAACTTCTATGTGAGCAGTTACACAACACAGTATACATACAGTGTAGATAAGTCTTGATATTAATCTTAACTGACTGCATGTAAGAATATTACATAATAAATATGTAACTGTGGCTTTTGCTCATTGATCATACTCCACCCACTGTGGCCCACAGTGACCTATGGTTTGATCTCTCAGCCCATGGCATGCAGTTTAAATATTTCACACACTGTCACAAAGGTAAGATGAAACGCATTCTGTGCGTAATGTGGACACATTTACTCACTCTCGCTTCTGTTCTTCAAACCTCGAGAACATCAAGAATAAATGTAACACAAACCTGGACAGTGATTCATCTGCTATGAGTGTAAATGCGAACACTTGAATAGATGAATTCAGCTCGTTTACTCGGGTAAAGAAATCTTCTCTGGTGTGGAGGTGGAAGGCCTATTATTGGATTTTCTTTTTTTGCCCCAAGGGTAATAAGGCAGGAAAGGATATAGCCTGCAGGAATTAAAACGACCCACCATGCCTCATCTGCCAATGTACAATCAGCATCCCACAATTTTAAATTCCCCTCCAGATCACCTCAAGATTTCTTGAGTATCTCAGCGCACTAAAGAGACGGGACAAGCTTGAGTGGTTTTAGAAGTTGAGGGGTGAACTCTTTCTCCAGCTTGTCGAAAGTCAAACTGTTCAGGCTGTCTTCAGCAGCTCCCACAGTTTCCCTCTGGGCATAATTAAATCAATCTTGCAGGTAAAGCATTCAACGGGCCAATATACTGCACAAGCAGTATTTCATTTTTAATGTTAAACACTCAAAAGTTTAACATAACCAACCATAAAAAGCATATGATTTTAACTTGACTATATGAGTCATTTTGCTATGAATTTATGAAAAAAATATTTTTTATATTTTATCCACATGTGTGAGCTCTGTTATGCAACTTAAAAATGGTCAAAACTGGTTTCATGTAAAAACTTTGTGACTTAATGCAGAATTTATGTTTTGTACTGACAGCTCACATGCTTAATTCATGGGCTGTTACCTTTCAAGAACAATGCATTACACAGAAAGATTTCACAGTGTGGTCTAAAATTCAGCTTTTAATAATAAAATTGCTTTTTTGAGAGTATACATTTTTTAAACAACTTCTGAAATCAATCAAATTTAAACAATGTGTAATACTTTACAACAAGGTTGTATTTGTTCACATTAATAAATGCATTAGCAAACATGAACTAATTAAAGCATTTAGTAATCTTTGTTCAGGTTATTTAATGCCAATACAATTGTTCATGTTAATTCATTGTGCATTAACTATTCAGTTATAACTTTTGATTGTTGTAACTTAATGTATTAGAAAATGCTAAATTAACATTAAAGATTAATATATAATGTATTGCTCATTGTTTGTTCATGATATCTAAACATTAAAAATGTTAACAAATGCAATTTCGTTGTAAATCAGAAAAAAGGTACACTGTAAATAAAATGCAGCATGAAGTTAAAACCACTTGGTTTTGCAAGTCAGTTCAACCTACTATTTTAAGTTTTTGTGAAAAGTTGCCATAACTTATAAAATCCAGTTGAAATTGTTTAACTTGTTTAAAATTTTTAAGTTAAAAATATATGTTGATTTGACAAAAATGCTGCATATTTTTTTACAGTGGAAGGTACAACAGTCTCTAAAAAAACAAACGGTGCTATATAGCACCAAAACTGTTGCTTTGGATCGTAATCATAGAAGAACCGTTTTTAGTGCCATATAGCACCGGTGAAGCACCAGTGAAGCACCTGTGTAGAACCATAAAAGTGCTTTGTAGAACCATATGTGGTGCTATAGTGGTGCTATATGGCCCCTATATGGTTCTACACAGGTGCTTCACTGGTGCTTCACCGGTGCTATATGGCACTAAAAACGGTTCTTCTATGATTACGATCCAAAGCAACAGTTTTGGTGCTATATAGCACCGTTTGTTTTTTTAGAGTGTATAGGGTCAACAGTTGCTTTGAGTCCAAGCGGGAGGAATTATGATAATGTCGGTCTTGTCCACATCACCAGTCCCAGGAAGTAAACCAGTGCCTACAATACATGTGTTTGTTGTAGTCCAAGAAAAGAGATTTACTCATCGTTTACTTTGGGTTTGTACCTTTTGCATATTGTTAAAACACTTACAAACCAGAGGAAATGGAAAAAATGTGAATCAGAAGATAGGTGGTCTGTAATAATAGCTATATAAATACATATAAATACATTTAATCACTATATCCGTATTATGTTTGTTCAGTTATGCAAGCACAAGGACTTTATACATATATCCCTTGTTAATTTCCGAGTTGACACAACATATGCGGATCATTTAATATTATGAGATCATTTTTTCCCTGTGCTTTACGCAACTGGTAATACATTCTAAGTTTATTTTAACAATGCAGCATTTTATAAAGTGTATAAACATAGATGTGCACAGTATGTTTGAAATGTCATGCATGCCCCTCACATAAACACAGTACAGTATGTAAAATGCACAATAGCATAAATGAGACAGACAGGAAATACTAATATAACAGTTAAAGCATTTTTACATGTATCTTCTTAAACTTGAAAGTAATGTCTGCTATTATTAAGCATTATTTACTAATTATTAAAAAGGCAAAATAATCATCAATCAAACCGTGACATCCCACATATGTTAATAATCATATCACTGCTGTTTCAACAGCTGCCATATATTTATTTTTATTTGACTGGTTATTTTTTACAATTTCCTAGTCATGTAAGCCTGATATGTATCAGTTCTTGTGGAGTGGTACTTGGATACTGTTGCCATGGATACATTGTGGCCCTTAAATATAACCCTATGGTTCATGTAGGCTATGTAATAATACCATGAAATATATTTTGGGATTAATTTTACAATCACTGATTTTCTACTGCCATAGTCCTTGTCTTTAATCTTTAATCTAAAATTAGAAAGAATTAGAAAGAAAATGCATGTAGCTCATTAATTTAAAACAAGTGTCACATCACCCCTCATGATACCCTAATGACTATTGCTTAGTTGCCTATTAGTTTAAAAGATGCAAATACTTTCAAGAGCAGAAGTATGCATCACGAATATCAGAAACTCTTTATTCTGACCAATGCAACTGAATCTGAAATAAAAAAGAGAAATCCAACTGAAAAAGTTAAATTAATATACTTAAAACTCACCAAATCTCATCTTTGCAATGACTATGCCTTATAGTTACGACCAAATTGGGACTTTATTTGGGATATACATGGAATATATGCCACATACTGTAAGAAAGATTTTGGGCTGTTTGTTACTAGATCAGACATTGATTTTTTTCACCTATTTAGCTTCTAAAAATATACTGTACTACAATCATAGCATTTTTATAGTAAAGTGTTCTTATTCAGACATTTCTAAAGCTCACCTTGACTTCAAAAAAAGGTTCGTTTGTAAGACTGACTCTGCACCAGTAGTTCATGATGCATGTTGAGCTGCAATGCATGCTGGGAAGAACCTAATGCTGCGTCCTCTCACACAAAGAGCTGCCTGTCTGTAAACTCTATACTGTATACAGTCTGTCGTCAACATGCTTTCCCATGGGAACAAGTACTCTGCTGCTAAATTGCTTATGGTACTGTTTCACTATAGAGTGAAGAGAAGTGTAGCTTTATAATCATTAAAAGAGTTTTCACATGTGCATGCTGTGGTCATTATCTCTGAACATTTTCAGTGTCTAATGTGGCGTCACTGGTGCATATTCAAGTAGTGAAACAGTGGTTAAGGAAATTATGTAATGACATAAAGGCTGCCTGCGCTCTACTGTATCTTAACCAGGAAACGATAAGTACAGTACATAATTTCTGGGGAGAAGAGGGGTAGCTTTTTAACATAATATGTCATTTAAAAAAAGATATTCCAAGAATAAAACGACTGCCATAGTAGTCATTTCAACATAGACCAGTAAGTACAATTACTGAGTACACTATTAAGTTGAAAACATCTCTTAAAACTCTCTTGAAGTTTCTCTTAAAGTTTCAAAAATCTTTGTCAGGGTGTGTGCAGGTTTCATAAACTGCAAAAATGATTTTCCTACTTTACAAAATAAAGGTTTTTTGCATAATATATGAGTTTGTGCTGTGTGTTAATATTATGAATATTTAAACACACACACATATTTATACATTTAAGAAATGTTTTATTTATGTATCTTTTTTATTTATATATAATATAAAATATATAAAAATATAAATAAATATATACAGACATGTAAATGCTTCTTAAATACATACGTGTGTGTGTGCGTGCGTGCGTGCGTGCGTGTGTTTATATATATATATAATAAGTACACACAGCACAAACTTATATGTTATGCAAAAAATTACTTTTATTTTGTATGAGATAAATCTAGATTTAATCTATGCCCAACACTAGTATTTTTGTCTTGTTTTCAATTAAAATATCTAAAAAAATTTAAATTATTATGCTTTTTCTTGATGAGTAAAATGCCCTTAGAATAAGTCTAGTCTTATTTTTTTCTACAAACAAAATATACATTTTAAGTGAATCTGTGCTTAAAACAAGTAAGACTGTGTACCAATGGGGTGAGAAAATTTTTCTTGAATTAAGTGTTTAATAAAAAAGAAAACTTATTTCAAGATTTTTTTCTCATCCTATTTTTTTGCTTGTTTTAAGCACAAATTCACTTACATTTAGAGCTGATTTTTTTGCATCACATGAGTTTGTGCTGTGTGTAATTATTGTGTAAATATAAATACACCCACACTCATGTATGTATTTAAGAAACATTTACATGTATATATTTATTTATATTTTATATATTCCATATTATATATAAATAAAAAAATTCTTACATGTATATATATATATATATATATATATATATATATATATATATAAAATTGTATGTGTGTGTGTGTGTGTGTGTGTGTGTTTAAATATTCAATTTAATATTTACAGACATCACAAACTCATATATTTTGCAAAAAATTTATTTTATTTTGTATGAGATTAATCTAGATTAATCTATGCCCATCCCTACTTAAATTACATATTTTTGATCTGAAAACTAGACTTATTTTCTTAGGTCATTTTGCTCATCAAGACAAAGCATCTTAATTTAAGAATGTTTAGATATTTTTAAAGAAAATAAGACAAAAATTCTAAGTAAGAGCTATTTCATGCATTCTGACTTATAAACACTGTTTAAGAGTTGGAGTCCTCATGTTAAGTGTCTACTCTAAAAGTCTATGCTACCTCTATACAGTACGTACTCAAGATTAACATGAGATAAGCAGAAACAGCATGTTACTGTTAGTGAGCTTAAAAAGTTTCTTTGTCGTGGGTGAATGTTCTTCAGATTATTAAAAGGTAAGAAAGAATTGGGTCTTTAAGATACTTTGACTACAAGGTTATTTAGGAACCCAAAATGGTTCTTTTAAGCATCTTTACTGTATTTATAAGAATGGATAAATAAATAAAAATTTTTTGGCATTCTCATCGATTTCAACAGCAATATGTTGGCTTTTAAAACATTAACAAGTGTTGTAAAAATGCATTAAATGTTTGATGCTCTAATTAGATTAAAATAAAACATTGGCCGCCTGCCCTTGGAAAGCTGGCAGGCAGACACTGATTTCAGTCCAATCAGTATTTAGAAAAGCCACATGTCTTCTTGCAAAGGTTGCGTGTGAACCATCACACAGTTTTGAAAAACACAGACAGTTGACGGTGATAAATAGCTTCTTTTAGATCTGATTAAATTTCAAAAGTGCTGATATTATTTTCACACTATTACAGTATATGAAGCAGAAAGAATCGTGTAGGAGGAACCATCGGCTCTTTAGGACAGCATTCTTTACATTTGAGCAAATGTGACTCATGTTGCTTTTAGATGACTGACACTAAATATATTGACCACACAGGATAGCACAGGAAAGGATAGTTTAGATTGAGGGTACTAAATTTTTGTAAGCCAAACTACATTAAAATTTTGGAGCATTCAAAAATCAACACCTGTACCGTATCATGATGCAACATAATTGTAACGTACAAAACATTGATGACATTTCCAGCTTCCCACTGCAACACATATCATGTAAACTAAGTACTGTCAAATTATTTTGACAAATGCCTCATTGCATTGCTCCTCAACCATTTGGCTCCAACCATATCTTGACACGCAGCAAGAATCATCAGCCAGACAGGAAATATGATGGAGAAGTACAGACTCCAGTCTTAGTTTTTGTCACATTAAATTCATGAAGAGGATTTGACAGATCTGTGTACAGTATGTGGCCACCTGTTAAAGTGTCGGTTTTCACAATGCAGTCTGCTTTGGTGACCTATTATTGCTCTTTTTTAATGAATTAACTCAGAAATAAAGTCGAAAGTTTTAAAGCAAGGTACCAATCAAACATTTAAAATCCCATAAGAAGGTACAAAAGTTCTGGTTAAATGGAAGAATGGCAAGAGTAAATTAGCACAATTAAAGTTTATTTTATAACATCAGTGTAATACACTGCATATAACAAATTATTAATATTCATGCCAGTGTGGTAAAAATAAACACTTTGCCCCATCTCCCTCAGAAATATTATCATAACAATATTTGTACACTGATAAAAAGGCATTTACAGTGGAAAAAGAGTTTAGTAAAGTCAGTGGTATAACCGCTGCTTCCGAAAGGATAAGAGGATCCCGGGCAGCATTTCAGTATGAGAATATTGCGACGCATGGCTACATGTCATTCTGCTAATCTGACTTTTGAAAACATGCAATTGTGAAAGGACCGAAAAGCAATCCTGTTTTGCTACTCAGGATTATCTGCCACATATTTGTATCCTGGTGCTTCTAAGAAATATAAAGGAAAACAAAACATTTGTTTTTATACAAGTTAAAGGTTTGTTTAAAGCTCATCTGTTGCGAATTTTAGCGGCTTTCTATAATAGCATGACATCTTCATTCACAACATAATTCCATTTTTCAGATTTTTGGATGTAGTGCCGTATTTTGCCCATTTAGCGTCTGTGCATGAAAAGTCGCAGCAAAACACTGCTATGTCAGGCAAACATCATTCTCATCATTGGTAGAGTTCAAAAATGCAGCATGCAGTCCGATGGCTCTCTGGTCTCCAAAGAATGTAAGGATTGCGTACATCGTCTCAAACCCCCACCCAGACCCCTCTTAAGATACCCAGAGTATTTCAATGCCCTCAGAGCTTTCTAAAAAACTACATCTATTCTTCAGGACATGCACCCTGAGGGTCCAGCAATCAGAGTCGGCTCTACTAACCTCGCCTGCAACGGTATTTTAGCTTTTAGCATCCATTATATCAATTTTTTCAATGTGAGTCAATGAATAATCCTTTCACTGTCTGTGCTCCTCGTCTCTGGGCTGAATGACAGGAAAATAACTCAAACAGGACGAGGGTGTACAGAACACTTGAAGCATGAAAAAAATAAAAAATCCTCTTTTTTATGATTTATTATTATTATTATTATTATAGGCTATTATTATTGTTATGTTGCAATATAAAATGTCAGATGCAGAGTGAATTGCATCATCAGGTTTTAATATAATTCGTGGCCAATTCACAGGGTTTGTAAATAATAAATGATGCACTAGATATTTCTTTAAAATTTTGTGTTGTGTTGTTTTGAATTCGATTTGCATATCAGTATAAAACAGTAAGGCTTTATCACCATACACTGGTAATAAGTAACAATATGTTGGGGTTAAAGGGATAGTTCACTTTAAAATGAAAATTCTGTCATCATTTACTCATCCTCATATTGTTTTAAACCTGTATGAATTTCTTTTTTCTGATGAACACAAAAGAAGATATTTTGAGAAATGATGGTAAACACACAGCAGTAAGTGACCATAGACTTCCATAGTAGGAATAAAAAAATATGATGGAATTTAATGTGTGTGCTTCCATCATTTATCAAAATCTTTTCTTAGTCATTTATCACAATACTTCCAAAATATTTACTGTGGAAGTCAATGGTCACTTACTGCTGTGTGTTTACCATCATTTCTCAAAATATCTTCTTTTGTGTTCATCAGAAAAAAGAAATTTATACAGATTTAGAACAACATGAGGATGAGTAAATGATGACAGAATTTTCATTTTAAAGTGAACTATCCCTTTAAAAGCAGCAAACTGAAAGTAGAAATGTAATGGTATGAACATACAAATGTCTTTGGTCCTTATGAACATCATAAACTCTTGCAATGATAATTAAACCAATGGATAGGTAATAAATATCTGAGCATGTACAGAAATGTGTGTGTTTATTCATATAAAAAGAAAATTAGCAAACAAATTGATGTAAAATATAATGTATAAATGGATGCATTGCTTTTAAAAACACTGGAGTGTTATTGTGATTGCTTAATGTATTTTTAACTGTAATATAAAAATCCATAAGCAGCAAAAAATGAAGAGCTCAGATGAAAAATCACAAAACGCCACATCCGTCATAAATTAGATAATGATATTGACCGAATGCTTTCGGCATGGATTATACAGTGTGATTATTAAATACTTCTAAGCCTCTTAATTCGCCTCATTCCATTCAGAAAAAACAGTTTGTCAGCAGAATTTGTTAAACGCTACAATGATTTTTCAGCAAAGTCCTCTAAGTGTACAGAAGAAGAAATGGATGAACCACGATTTTTCGGCCTTTTGCCCTTTATTCAAAAGAAGAGTGACTGGAGACTTTTTTAGAAGCGAATATTTTTGATGCACTTAGAGGGTTTAGCATTGAAACAGTCAAATTTGTTAAAGCAACACTATGTAGTTTTTTTTACCTTTAAATAATGTCTCTAAAATAATTTCAGTGATAGAACAACTTTTAACTAGACAAATTGTACTGTTACTGCAATCTGAGCAGCCTCCTAGCTGCTACAAGCACACTCTGAAAGTGGCGGTGGAGGGTAGGAAACACAGCCCCGCCCCTCCCCCTGCCTGCAGAAGAGTGTCTTATACAAGGCATTGTTGCGCTTTTCAACCACATGGGGGAGCTGTAAGTCATTTTTACATGGAAACTACATAGTGTTGCTTTAAATATCAATGTCATGACTAAGGCAGTATTTATGAAAATTATTGACTAATAACCTTTCTATTGCCATTAAAGTGAAATTACTGAACCTAAATATAAGTCTGATAAAACAAAAGTGACCCGTGCTGGCAAATTGAGTTGGAAAGCGCTCTGTCTAAAGTATAAATGTCGATTTTGGTGAAATTGCAACTGATTAATCCAGGTGTGCCTGACCTCAGTAGTCACAACAACAATAATCAGACACACCTGGATTAATCAGTTTGTCCAATAATGGCAGACAGGAAACAAGGAGCTGGCTGAAGTTCAGGAAGTAGTGCAGCTGGGCATAAAGCCTATTGACTTCGCTGACTCTATAAACTTCAAACAGGTGTAGCATTGTAATTTTTTTGTCAGATTTCAACAAAACACACATCATTTTGGAGTTATTTAAAATATATATATATATATATATATAAAAAAAACATGTACTCATTCCGACTCAATTTGTCAGCAAAGGTCACAAATGCTTAGAAAACATGTCAGACGCAGTTAGAGGGTTTTGCATCTAAGCTCTTCAAATACAACCACACTTCTGCTGTTGTTGTAATCTTAATAGTGTTCTCTCTATAGTGCCTCAGTCATCGTCCCTAATGTTTGATAATAACATCACCATTATGCACATATAACAGCACAATTGAAATAATGGTGAATGAGAGGTGAAGGGGCATTAGTTATAACATTATGAGCCCTCTAAAGCAGGGGTTTTCAAACTTCGGGGTCGGTACCCACTTGTGGGTCGCACAATGAGATGAGTCGTGCAAATCACTTGGGTACAATGATTTTGATATGATATACCATAAGTTATTTTGATACAGCAATTAAACTTGCGTTTCATTTATAAAATGCAAGGAAAATAAAAACAACTCAGATATAAGAGAGAGAAAATGTGTTTTCCTCATATTTACATTTAAAAAATATGTTGGCAGGTCCTGGTATGGATTATACAGTACCTAAAAAAAGTTTGGGAACCTCTGCTCTAAAGCACCCATAAGTATGTTGATATGTGAGTCACCATCCATGGATGTAATAATAACATAACGTTAAAAAAGCTCCTATAACAGCAAGTCCAAATGATGAACACTTTATAAAACGTAACACGGCCACAGGTTGTCTAGTGACACAGTTTGGGTACTTTTGGTGGAGCATAATACATAAAAGCTGGATTAAAATGGGAAGGTTACGACATATGCATCTTCATTCAAATTAATTATGCATAGTATAGATTAATATCAATTACTATGTAGGGAAACAATACTAGAAAACCTTGACTTTCATGTCTACTAATGTAACACTCAATGCTGATGTCATGCAAAACGTCTGTGCATGCTTGTGCAGTTTCCAAATGGCCTGAAGATGTTCATGCTTCTAATATTGGCACGAGAGGGAGCTTTACTACCAAAATGCAGCACCCCCCCTCCCATTGAGACTTTGTGCGTTTGCATAATTAAAAAGGGAAAACGAGAAGACCCTATTTCTACCATGCCAGACTTTACCACATACAGTATTCTTCCAGCATGCAAGTATGTCTTTCTAAAACGTGTTAAACAGACCCCCAAAATCTCTTATCTATCATAATGTATTAAGATAAATAAGGGCAATAATGATAATGAAATTTAAAAACAATGTGGTAATGAAATGAGATTAAGGTTTCATATCAAATATGTGACCCTGTCACTGTTTTCCCCCATTTAATCATCCTACATAAATGTAAAGACACATCTGTGAAAATACAACTTTGATATTATTGACTGAGTAAGGTCATGTCAAAGATTAAAATCAATTAAGAAATCAAATTTTGAGAGACTTTACCCTGGATTTCACAGACAGGGTCACATATTAATGATCTTATTCTCTACTTTTCATCATCTAAGCTAACCATCTTACAAACCCGCACTTCCAGTCATTATGCTTATTTATGCATACTAAACTGGGAAGAAATATTGGGATATTTGAGAAAAGCGACAGTAAGTGACTGTATATCCATTTATAGCCAGGTCACTATGAATAGTGCTGTGCTAAACCAATGCTTGGGGTATTAAACCAAGACTGATTCTAACGTACAGCCACCCAAGATCAGGTCTGGCACATCTGACCACTTCAAAGAGAAAACGCCCTGAAATATGTTAGGAGATCCTATGTGCCGGGTCACACTAAAAGTGCCTTTTAAATGATCTCTGCATGCAGCCAACTCCTTACACGTACAAGCAACTACTATCCGTAGAGAAGATCTCATTGGCAGGCCAGATTCCAGCTGGACATGCAAGTATTTACAATAGAAATAATTCTTCCCCGATTCATCTGTTTTACCGTTCCTTCCTGAGTTAGAGGAAGGCGAGTAATAAATAAAACCAGCATATCAATATCTAATAAATAAACCTATTTCTCTTAATTCAAAAGGGTTCATCATCTCCTGTATCTGGAGAGACGGGCTGTGAAACGGCAAAGATGTCCTGCCGTTCAAGTTCGGTTTTGGTTTGAGGTGGAGGGGAAGGTTTGCTCTTCTCTGATGAGAGGAGTCTTAAAATCTCCCCCACCTGAGCCTCCAGCGCTGCTAGCCGGTTATTTAAAGTCTGGATGTCCCCCTTTAGTTCCAGCTTTGCCTCGTGCAGGCTGTTTTGAAGGACACCCTGTTCAGGAATAGGCTGAAAATGAAGACCCCGAAGTGTCATGTCGCCTATCCCTGGGCTGGGATGATCGTACGGACTCCTCTCCGTCGGACACCTTTCGTAGGGGCTTCGTGAAACACCCACTCTGTCGATACGCAAGTCACTCTTTGTGATACCACTGTCACATGAATCAGTCTTGTGTAGAGCACTGTTTTCATCTGTCTCCTCATTGCTATTTCCGTTGCCATTTCCACCTGAACCATTTCCATCAGATCCGGCTTCCTGGCTCTTGGCATCCTGAGAAATCACATTCAATGGCTTGGCCACATCCCCCCACTCTTCTTCCTTGGGAGGCTGCTTCTCCAGTTCCAGCGGAAGCATTGAAGATCCTGATGTGGCGTTTTGGAAGCGCATCCAGCCTCGTCCCCTTCCTCCTCTGGGTCTCACTGGACTTGTAACCTTTAGACAATTCTGGTCCTCCACACTAAAACTGGGCTTAAGCTCCATTGCTTCATGACCATCACTCCTATTGGGTTCCTCTGTCTGAACATAGGCCAATGCGCTTTGGAACGGGGTTATCTGTGAGACAGTCAGAACACTAGAACCATTGTTCCCGTTGCCCGAACCAGGGGCACCATTTTGAATGGGGGTGACGTGTTGAAGTTGAAGAGGATGGTGACCCTGGTACTGTGACTGATATTGCTGCTGATGAAGCTGATGGGACAGCGGATGGAGATGATGTTCCACCTGAAACTGGTTCCTATCCAGGTCAGATTGCGATGAACCTTGCGAACGCATTTCTTTCTGCTGTTTGAATTTTTGGAATAGCTTCCGTACAGGATGGTCCACGGGGATGGATAACGTAACTTCATTCTTCTGATGCCTCCTCTCCTCTTCCTCCTTCTTTACGTCAACGATCTTGCGAAAAACAATCTGTGAAGACACAAATATATGTAAGAAAAGTGCTGTAGTATACTCTAATAAAACAGTGCCAATATTCTTCCACTCAAAATCTTTTCATTTAGGGTCAAAGTTTAAAATAAAATCTTACTTTGCCTACATATAACCAGAATTAGACTGCTGTTATCCTCTGGTGTTCCTGTTGCTTATTTAGTAAAGCACTGTGCTAGCAATGCAAAGGTCATGGGTTTGATCCATAGACTGTAAAAAAAGTGGGATGTATTGTGCGTGTCGTCACCCATAGGTTTCTGAATATCGTTTTGGAAGCTTAAAGTAGGCAGTGTCTGCCGTCTTGGCTGCGCATCACAGTGCATCACTCGCGGATATGCAAACATGGGTAAAGAGGCGGAACGTTGGTGAAGCTGAGGTGGCTGGTTGCTGAAACCACACCCGCCTAGGTCGACTTCAGTGACAGCAGTGGCTGTTCAACCGTCACTCAAGTGGCCATGCCCTTAGTTATGCAGAACTTTAAGGCTTTATATCATTTAACGGATGAGTTACAAAAAAATTCACCCTCTCACAGTTGGCCCAACAAGTGCAAAATTAGCTATACAGGCTAAAAACACTTTTTGTACCAGGTACATATTATTTTCTACTGTAAACTGGACATTTTAACATGGAGGTCTATGGGAATTGACTCCCTTTTCGAACCAGCCTCTAGCGGCCAGTCGATGAATTGCAGTTTAAATCACTTCCGCATTGGCTTCATTGGAGAGATTGAAAGGTTGCCCCTCGGTTTGATCCCAGGAAACACAAATATAGTTAAAATGTATACTTTGTAATGCGTTGTAGGTCGAAGAATGTATCAATGTAAATATAATATAATCCCAGAACAGATCAGTCTTAATATATCATCGCTGTCCGATGAACGCGTATGTCCATTTTGACGATTTTGAGATTTTTCGACAGATTGAATGTTCAGGTTCATTTCCGTATACAGTATGCATTACATATCTAAATGGCCAATGAAAATCTGATTTTCACGTATATCCATTTGGTGTCAAAGCTGTCAATCACGCCGCGTATCTCCCGCTCTGTGGAAGCACTCGCCGGTCTCGTGAAGTTTCATCGAAGCTCAGCACTGGATAGCCGAATAAACACAGCCTGGTGAGAAAATGACTTTCTGCATCCAGGTAAACGTTTCCCCCCTGACGCCAGACGTACGTCTAGGAGTGACAAAATTAATTTAGGACTGTGCAAACAAAGTATCTGTCTAGCATAGGTGTTTTTTACACTGGGGACGCTGGGGATATGTCCCCACCACTTTTTGAAAGCATTTGGTTAAAAAAAATTCTGAAAAATCAAGTGATGCTTAAGAGCTTAAGTTTTGTGGTCCAGGGTCACATATGTTGCATTGTATGCTTACTGTGTGTTTTCTTTTACATATGTAATGTAATTCATTGTAATCATTGACTAAACGCTCTGCTGTTTTCTATGGTATGGTGCTTTGGCACTGTTCGGTTGAGCATGTGTGCAGTCGACATTGTTGAGGGTTTTATGCGATGAGTATTTTCTTGTTGTTGACTGGCCAACGCTATGCCCATTTTTGATGCGCCGTTATTAAATATTTTTCCCATCCTCTAGTAACATTTTTTATGTGATCTTTTGTCCCCACCACTTTTCAACACAAATTGACGCCCCTACTGTCTAGCATTACCATGTCAGTGTATTAATTCATTGTCCCTTCATAGTTTGCAAGAGACATTTAATAAATGTATAATAAATATTAAATAAACTAAGCTTATTTAATAAACTAAGACGTAGGCTATTTAAAAAAACTGAGCATATTCATCTGTCAATATGAAACGCGACTTGGCCATTCTAATTAATGATCGGAAGAACGCGTATCGACCACTGTTACTGTAAAATATGCACGTATGTCCATTTAAACTCAATTTTGTTCAAATGTGGATTATATCATTACACTGGCAAGAATATGGTTACATGTAAAGATGCCGTACCAAGTATGACAATGCTACACTCAACTGCTTTTGAAATACAGTGTTTTTTTCACTTCCTGAAAAGTAACCGTTTTGGACATACGTGAGTTTCATCGGGCAGCGAAAATATCTTTGTCTGCATTAGGGCTATGTATTGGCAAGAGTCTCTCGATTCGATACGCGGCACAATACATGGGTTGCGGATACGGCTGTAACGATTTAATTGTGCAAATGCGTTTTTTTATTAATGAATTTTAATGAATTATGGTGAAATCCCTGCACATCCCAAAGCCAGAGGGCGCTCTCATGCAGAAACTCCCTTTGTGCCACAGAAGAAGTAGCATTACAAACGCTATTCCAGGAAATGTCTACAGGAATATTTATATCGTTGTTCTTCAAATTGTTTCAGGTATTTTCATGATAATAAAGAATATTTTGAATGATTTTGTTTAATGAGTGTTTCTTTTTTAAATGCACGTTATAAACGACTCCGATAATGATTTTAGACTGATAAGGACTTACTGACCAAATGCCGTAGTATACGCAAAACATGCATGAAACACAGAACCGCAGCCTTGCGATTCAGAATCGATTTCAGACGATTAATTGATACAACCATAGTTGCGATGCAAAATGTTGCGATACTGTAAAGCGAGGCTGTATATTAAGATATTTCATATTTTAGGAATATAATAGGATATAATTTTAGAAAAGCTGTAATTGAAAACACACCACCATATGCAAACCTTAACAAAAAAATTGTGGTGCACCCCTTTGCTAGTACATCCTGACACTGTTCAGAGATAGCATTTTAGCGGTTGGGGTAAACTTCAAACAAAACAACTGCCGTGAATCTCAGTTCTTTAAAAAAAAACAATATCGCTTTGAGAATCAATACAGTATTGTCAAACTAACTACCACAATACTCACATGTACCAATATTTTCTTACACCGCTAATCTGCATGGTGGGTCATCCACTGCTTCTTTGCTTTTTCTTTTGAATTAACAAACACCTCCTGTGCAGGCTGGTTTCTGTTTTGATAAAAGTCCTTATTTATGAGGGCAGCTGTGACACTTTTTAGGTGGGTTCTAGAGTCATGCCTCGGTTTAAAAGACTGCAGCGAACACAAAGCTGTGCCATGTAGACAGAGAACCTACAGCCGACAATGGTGTAAAACGTTTTAGCATTTAAACTGCCAATAACTGCAGGCTAACACACATTATGAAACTGTTTCAGACACGTAGGGCAAAAATAATACTGCCCCTCCATACACCGCTCCTTCCCTACTGG